>NC_086451.1:203579707-203822207 GCF_028390025.1 Pseudophryne corroboree
GGAGGGGACTGTGGGTGACATGGAGGATGACGGGGTGTTGCAGTTGGTGACAGGAGAGAGGTGACGGGGAGAGATAGTGGGAGATGGAGAGGTAGCGAGTGACAGGAAAGGGTTATGGGAAAAGGCAGTGGGTGACAGGGAGAAGGTAATGGGGAGAGACTGACAGGGATAAGAAGCGGGTGACAGGGAGATGCAGAGGTTGACGGGGAGAGGTTAATGCTTTGGAGAGACAGATGGTAACCTAGGCCCAATAAGCCTCTGGGATCTGTAGCGATGGCACCCCTTGAACCCACTATAGCTACGTCCTTGCATGGTACAGGACATACATGGTATAATTGCTAATTACACAGGACAGGTGCAGTAAGGTGTATTCATATAATGAGAGTCCTCACCAGTAAACAGAGTGTTCTGTTAGCGGGAACGGCCTCTCCCAGTTCCATGTTGGAGGAGATGTCCCTGGCTTTCCCCAACCAGAGCTGCCTGGACCTTCCAGGAGCAATGGCTGTCTGGGGTGGCACAGGAATCAGGCCAAGTGCCATCCACAGCACCATATACCATATAACATCCCCAGTCCTGTAGCTACTTTGCCACTATCTAAACCACATGCAAACTGGGTCACTGCTGAACAGCTAATAGAAATAAGACAAACTATTGTATAACACTCTCTGCTCCAGCTATCCCTTCTCCATCACTCACAGCCACTTTTAGTGATCACCAATGCCAGCCTGAATTTAAGCCGACCCTTTATATATTGTCACCCTAGTTGCTTAGCAAAAAACAACAACCTGTAATTACTATATTTTACTGGTATACCTTAATAATAAGGACATTGGGGGTTATTCTGAGTTAGTCGCAAATTTTGCTATTTTAGCAAAATCTGAGAACCAATAAAATCGTATGCGGTGGGGAGCCGCCCAGTACATGGCAAAGTCGCCCAGCATGTTTGGTGCCGCCCCACGATGGGATCGCAATTCTATTTACATCGCAGTGTGAAAAACTCAAATAGAGGCGACCTCATGGCTGCGCAGGCAGGTGCACCGCCGCCATGCAATCTCAGGAAACGCAGGCGACATCATTGGCCAGCCCCAAAAATGGCCATGACACGCCTGCATTTTATGGTGCACTCCCCCCAATACCGCGTTGCCGCCCCCCAGAACCTTGCCGTCTGCAATCATGATGCAAAGGCATCCTTCCAGGATGCGATCGCATAATGATTGATTGTGCACACGTACTGCAGCCGATGTGCGTGCGCAGACATCCGAAAATTGCCAAATTTTCAGACGTCTGCATCCACCTCTGAATAGCCTCTTACTATGTACTGTAGATAACTGCCACTGAGGCAAAAGCTGGAACTCCACTGTACCTTCTACATAGCTGAGACCTCAGACCAACGTTATGTCCCAGGCAGGAGCAACGGTGATATCTTGGGGACCCAGCACAGATCTCTTCCCCGCAGGCAGGGAGCAGAAGAGAGGGCAGTTCCGGGCCATGCCTGAACCACCAGACTATGAGACCGGCGCGCATCAAGCAGGAGGTTTTGCCGGCGGCTCAGGCGGGGAAGCAGGATTGTGCTAGCACACTTTAAAGCTACGGCGCTGTAGCTTTAAAGTGTGCTAGCACAATTCTGCTCCCCGCCTGAGCCGCCGGCAGAATCTCTTGCTTCATGCCGTCCGTGCACGGAGCGGCGGCGCGCCGGCTACTAATGGTAAGTGTGCATATAGCACACTCCGGCTCAGCTCCCTTAATAACGGTGTGTACTGCCACTGCTGTAGTCTCTCCCTCACCTCTCTCTCCCCGCGCCCGACAGGAGGGCTAATAGGCTGACTCCCTCATCCTGGACACGGGCGGGCTTGCTGTTTAAAAAAATGAACGACAGGGGGGGCACGTGCCTTTGTGCCCCCCCCCCCCCCCTAAATCCGCCTCTGGCTTTGAAGCAGGAGCACCCAGCTTGTTGGGCGCATACAGGATAAATAGCGAGTCAGTTTTCCTGACTCCAGCCGTCCTGGAAACATAGATTTTCAGGGCCCTGACGTCCAGCAACTTGGAATCCTCCAAGTCCTTAGTAGCCGCAGGCACCACAATAGGTTGGTTCAAATGAAAAGCTGATACCACCTTAGGAAGAAATTGGGGATGAGTCCTCAATTCCGCCCTATCCATATGGAAAATCAGATAAGGGCTTTTACATGACAAAGCCGCCAATTCTGACACACGCCTGGCCGAAGCCAAGGCCAACAGCATGACCACTTTCCACGTGAGATATTTTAGTTCCACGGTTTTAAGTGGCTCAAACCAATGTGACTTAAGGAAATCCAACACCACGTTGAGATCCCAAGGTGCCACTGGAGGCACAAAAGGGGGCTGAATATGCAGCACTCCTTTAACAAACGTCTGAACTTCAGGCAGTGAAGCCAGTTCTTTTTGGAAGAAAATCGACAGAGTCGAAATCTGGACCTTAATGGAACCTAATTTGAGGCCCATAGTCACCCCTAACTGTAGGAAGTGCAGAAATCGACCCAGCTGAAATTCCTTCGTTGGGGCCCTTCTGGCCTCACACCACGCAACATATTTTCGCCATATGCGGTGATAATGGTTTGCGGTCACCTCCTTCCTAGCTTTAATCAGCGTAGGGATGACTTCCTCCGGAATGCCCTTTTCCTTCAGGATCCGGCGTTCAACCGCCATGCCGTCAAACGCAGTCGCGGTAAGTCTTGGAACAGACAGGGTCCCTGCTGCAGCAGGTCCTGTCTGAGCGGCAGAGGCCATGGTTCCTCTGATATAATTTCTTGAAGTTCTGGGTACCAAGCTCTTCTTGGCCAATCCGGAACAATGATTATAGTTCTTACTCTTCTCCTTCTTATTATCCTCAGTACCTTGGGTATGAGAGGAAGAGGAGAGAACACATAAACCGACTGGTACACCCACAGTGTCACTAAAGCGTCCACAGCTATCGCCTGAGGGTCCCTTGACCTGGTGCAATATCTTTTTAGCTTTTTGTTGAGGCGGGACGCCATCATGTCCACCTGTGGCCTTTCCCACCGGTGTACAACCATTTGGAAGACTTCTGGATGAAGTCCCCACTCTCCCGGGTGGAGGTCGTGTCTGCTGAGAAAGTCTGCTTCCCAGTTGTCCACTCCAGGAATGAACACTGCTGACAGTGCTAACACATGATTTTCCACCCATCGGAGAATCCTTGAGGCTTCTGCCAAACCATCCTGCTTCTTGTGCCGCCCTGTCGGTTTACATGGGCGACCGCCGTGATGTTGTCTGACTGGATCAGCACCGGCTGGTGTTGCAGCAGGGGTCTTGCCTGACTTAGAGCATTGTAAATTGCCCTTATTTCCAGAATATTTATGTGTAGGGAAGTCTCCTGACTCGACCATTGTCTCTGGAAGTTTCTTCCCTGTGTGACTGCCCCCCAACCTCGAAGGCTGGCATCCATGGTCACCAGGATCCAGTCCTGTATGCCGAATCTGCGGCCCTCTAGAAGATGAGCACTCTGCAGCCACCACAGCAGCGACACCCTGGCCCTTGGAGACAGGGTTATCAGCCGATGCATCTGAAGATGCGATCCGGACCACTTGTCCAACAGATCCCACTGAAAGATCCTTGCATGGAACCTTCCGAATGGAATTGCTTCGTAAGAAGCCACCATCTTTCCCAGGACTCGCGTGCAGTGGTGCACCGACACCTGTTTTGGTTTTAGGAGGTCTCTGACTAGAGATGACAACTCCTTGGCCTTCTCCTCCGGGAGAAACACTTTTTTCTGTTCTGTGTCCAGAACCATCCCCAGGAACAGTAGACGCGTTGAAGGAACCAGCTGCGACTTTGGAATATTCAGGATCCAGCCGTGCTGTTGTAGCACTTCCCGAGCTAGTGCTACTCCGATCAACAACTGTTCCCTGGACCTCGCCTTTATAAGGAGATCGTCCAAGTACGGGATAATTAAAACTCCCTTTTTCCGAAGGAGTATCATCATTTCGGCCATTACCTTGGTAAATACCCTCGGTGCCGTGGACAGACCAAACGGCAACGTCTGGAATTGGTAATGACAGTCCTGTACCACAAATCTGAGGTACTCCTGGTGAGGAGGGTAAATGGGGACATGCAGGTAAGCATCCTTGATGTCCAGTGATACCATGTAATCCCCCTCGTCCAGGCTTGCAATCACCGCCCTGAGCGATTCCATCTTGAACTTGAACCTTCTTATGTAAGTGTTCAAGGATTTTAAATTTAAAATGGGTTTCACCGAACCGTTCGGTTTCGGTACCACAAACATTGTGGAATAGTAACCCCGTCCTTGTTGAAGGAGGGGTACCTTGATTATCACCTGCTGAGAATACAGCTTGTGAATCGCCTCCAGCACTGCCTCCCTGTCCGGGGGAGCTGTCGGCAAGGCAGATTTGAGGAAACGGCGAGGGGGAGACGTCTCGAATTCCAGCTTGTACCCCTGAGATACTACTTGTAGAATCCAGGGATCCACCCGTGAGCGAGCCCACTGGTCGCTGAAGTTCTGGAGACGGGCCCCCACCGTACCTGGCTCCGCCTGTGGAGCCCCAGCGTCATGCGGTGGACTTAGAGGAAGCGGGGGAGGACTTTTGTTCCTGGGAACTGGCTGTATGTTGCAGCTTTTTCCATCTACCTCTGCCTCTGGGCAGAAAGGACGCGCCTCTAACCCGCTTGCCTTTCTGGGGCCGAAAGGACTGTACCTGATAATACGGTGCTTTCTTTGGCTGTGAGGGAACATGGGGTAAAAATGCTGACTTCCCAGCTGTCGCTGTGAAAACGAGGTCCGAGAGACCATCCCCAAACAACTCCTCACCCTTGTAAGGCAAAACTTCCATGTGCCTTTTAGAGTCTGCATCACCTGTCCACTGCCGAGTCCACAATCCTCTCCTGGCAGAAATGGACATTGCGTTTATTTTAGATGCCAGCCGGCAAATATCCCTCTGTGCATCTCTCATGTATAAGACAGCGTCTTTAATATGCTCTACGGTTAGCAATATAGTGTCCCTGTCTAGGGTATCAATGTTTTCCGACAGGGAATCTGACCACGCAGCTGCAGCACTGCACATCCATGCTGAAGCAATAGCCGGTCTCCGTATAATTCCTGAGTGTGTATATACAGACTTCAGGATAGCCTCCTGCTTTCTATCCGCAGGCTCCTTTAGGGCGGCCGTGTCCGGAGACGGTAGTGCCACCTTTTTTGACAGACGTGTGAGCGCTTTATCCACCCTAGGGGATGTCTCCCAACGTGACCTGTCCTCTGGCGGGAAAGGGTACGCCATTAGTAACTTTTTAGAAATTACCAGTTTCTTATCGGGGGAAGCCCACGCTTCTTCACACACTTCATTTAATTCATCAGATGGGGGAAAAACCACTGGTAGCTTTTTCTCCCCAAACATAATACCCTTTTTTGTGGTACCTGGGGTAATATCAGAAATGTGCAACACATTTTTCATTGCCGTAATCATATAACGAGTGGCTCTATTGGAATGTACACTAGTCTCATCGTCGTCGACACTGGAGTCAGTAGCCGTGTCGACATCTGTGTCTGCCATCTGAGGTAGTGGGCGTTTTAGAGTCCCTGATGGCTTTTGAGACGCCTGGGCAGGCACGGGCTGAGAAGCCGGCTGTCCCACATCTGCTATGTCGTCAAACCTTTTATGTAAGGAGTTGACACTGTCGCGTAATTCCTTCCACATGTCCATCCATTCAGGTGTCGACCCCGCAGGGGGTGACATCACATTTATCGGCACCTGCTCCGCCTCCACATAAGCCTCCTCATCAAACATGTCGACACAGCCGTACCGACACACCGCACACACACAGGGAATGCTCTGACTGAGGACAGGACCCCACAAAGTCCTTTGGGGAGACAGAGAGAGAGTATGCCAGCACACACCAGAGCGCTATATAATGCAGGCATACACACTACACACAGTGATTTTTCCCCTATAGCTGCTATAATACACAGTTTGCGCCTAAATTTAGTGCCCCCCCTCTCTTTTTTACCCTATTGAGCCTGGAAACTGCAGGGGAGAGCCTTGGGAGCATCCTTCCAGCGGAGCTGTGAGAGGAAATGGCGCCAGTGTGCTGAGGGAGATAGCCCCGCCCCCTTCTCGGCGGACTTCTCCCGCTTTTTTCAGGATATTTTTGGCAGGGGACTTTACACATATATAGTCTTACTGACTATATTATGTGTTTTTTTGCCAAGCTGAGGTACTCTTATTGCAGCCCAGGGCGCCCCCCCCCAGCGCCCTGCACCCATCAGTGACCGGAGTGTGTGGTGTGCATGGGGAGCAATGGCGCACAGCTGCAGTGCTGTGCGCTACCTTAATGAAGACCGGAGTATTTAGCCGCCGATTTCCTGGACGTTCTTCTTGCTTCTGGCTCTGCAAGGGGGACGGCGGCGCGGCTCCGGGACCGGACGACCGAGGCTGGGCCTGTGTTCGATCCCTCTGGAGCTAATGGCGTCCAGTAGCCTAAGAAGCCCAAGCTAGCTGCAAGCAGGTAGGTTCGCTTCTTCTCCCCTCAGTCCCTCGTAGCAGTGAGTCTGTTGCCAGCAGATCTCACTGAAAATAAAAAACCTAAATATACTTTATTTTCTAAGAGCTCAGGAGAGCCCCTAGTGTGCAACCAGCTCGGCCGGGCACAAAATTCTAACTGAGGTCTGGAGGAGGGGCATAGAGGGAGGAGCCAGTGCACACCAGGTAGTCCTAATTCTTTCTTAGTTGTGCCCAGTCTCCTGCGGAGCCGCTATTCCCCATGGTCCTTACGGAGTCCCCAGCATCCACTAGGACGTCAGAGAAATAATTTTAATAAAACTCCCCCACCTATACTACCATGTCTGTGCTTGAGCTAGAGGCCCATGGAACCGTACCATACCTATACACATACATATATAGGCAGTTACAGCATGTTAATTTACACCCAGTAAGAACAGATGGTGCCGACAGGACCACCCACATACTACTGTGACTCCCATACAGTGTTTACTTTTACCAAGCATACTACTACCGACCTGCTGATACTACAGATACCTAATCACGTATCAACAGGCGTCGGCGATGCCGACAGCGAACCCCACAGCTGTTTGCGACAGAGCACTCACGCATGTCGACATACTGAAAAGCTATAGTGGGTATAACGGACAGGGAACACACAGAGATATATGCACAACAATAAAGATTACATGCCCATTATCAAAATTAGTGCTATATTTCCTTCTATATAGCACCAAACCACTGTGCTCCCCCCCCCCCCCCCCCCCCCCGTTTGCAGTAAAACCTGCTTTTGGCGGGGACATGGAGAAAATGGCGCGGAATGTTGTGAGGGCTAAGCCCCGTCCCTTCTCGGCGCGCTTCAGCCCCTCCATTTAAAATAACCTTTTTATGCATTTTTTACTTGTTATGCTGGCGGGGGCCGTATACAGTGTCCACGCACTGTATACATGCCCCCTCTTTTCACACAAGAGGTTTATATTGCTGCCCAGGGCACCCCTTCCCTGCGCCTTGCACCCTTGCAAAGCGGCGGCGTGTGGGAGCAATGGCGCGCAGCGCGGCCCCTGTATACTGGCGGGTGTTCGGCCACGGTGCCCGGTTTCCGAAAAAGCATCTCATGCCAGCGTTTTTCTGACCCCAGTAACTTGCTGCCCAGGGCGCTCCCCCCCAGCGCCCTGCACCCTTGTGAGTGCCGTTGGTGTGTGGGAGCATGGAGCGCAGCGCAACCGCTGCATGTTACCTCCGTTACTGAAGTCTTCTGCAGTTACTGAAGTCTTCTATTCTTCTCATACTCACCCGGCTTCTTTCTTCTGGCTGCTGTGAGGGGGGTGACGGCGCGGCTCCGGGAACAAGCAGCTAGGCGAACCAAGTGATCGAACCCTCTGGAGCTAATGGTGTCCAGTAGCCTAAGAAGCAGAGCCCTTGAACTAAGAAGAAGTAGGCCTGCTTCTCTTCCCTCAGTCCCACGATGCAGGGAGCCTGTAGCCAGCAGGTCTCTCTGAAAATACAAAAACCTAACAATAAAGTCTTTCTAGAGAAACCCAGTAGAGCTCCCCTAGTGTGTGTTTAGTCACTCCTGGGCACAAAGTCTAACTGAGGTCTGGAGGAGGGGCATAGAGGGAGGAGCCAGTTCACACCCATTCAAAATCTTATACTGTGCCCATGTCTCCTGCGGATCCCGTCTATACCCCATGGTCCTTTTGGAGTCCCCAGCATCCTCTAGGACGTAGGAGAAAATAAGATTTTAAACCTACCGGTAAATCTTTTTCTCGTAGTCCGTAGAGGATGCTGGTACTCCATAAGGACCATGGGGATAGACGGGCTCCGCAGGAGACATGGGCACTTTAACACTTTAAGAAAGACTTTGACTCTGGGTGTGCACTGTCTCCTCCCTCTATGCCCCTCATCCAGACCTCAGTTAGAGAAACTGTGCCCAGAGGAGACGGACAGTACGAGGAAGGATTTTTGTAATCCAAGGGCAAGATTCATACCAGCCACACCAAGCACACCGTATAACTTGTGATATACTACCCAGTTAACAGTATGAACAACAACATAGCCTCGGGTCAACCGATAAACTATAACATAACCCTTATGTAAGCAATAACTATAAACAAGTCTTGCAGAAGAAGTCCGCACATGGGACGGGCGCCCAGCATCCTCTACGGACTACGAGAAATAGATTTACCGGTAAGTAAAATCTTATTTTCTCTAACGTCCTTGAGGATGCTGGGACTCCGTAAGGACCATGGGGATTATACCAAAGCTCCCAAACGGGCGGGAGAGTGCGGATGACTCTGCAGCACCGATTGAGCAAACAGGAGGTCCTCCTCAGCCAGGGTATCAAACTTGTAGAACTTTGCAAAGGTGTTTGACCCCGACCAAGTAGCTGCTCGGCACAACTGTAATGCCGAGACCCCTCGGGCAGCCGCCCAAGAAGAGCCCACCTTCCTAGTGGAATGGGCCTTAACCGATTTAGGCAATGGTAATCCTGCCGTAGAATGCGCCTGCTGAATCGTGTTACAGATCCAGCGAGCAATAGTCTGCTTTGAAGCAGGAGCGCCAACCTTGTTGGCCGCATACAGAACAAACAGAGCTTCAGTCTTCCTGATCCTAGCCGTTCTGGTCACATAAATCTTCAAAGCCCTGCCCACATCCAGGGACTCGGAATCCTCCAAGTCCCGTGTAGACACAGGCACGACAATAGGTTGGTTCATATGAAAAGATGAGACCACTGTTGGCAGCAATTGAGGACGAGTCCTCAACTCTGCCCTATCCACGTGAAAAACCAAGTATGGGCTTTTATGTGATAAAGCCGCCAATTCTGAAACACGCCTTGCCGAAGCTAATGCCAACAACATGACCACTTTCCACGTGAGGTATTTCAACTCCACTGTTTTGAGTGGTTCAAACCAAGGTGACTTGAGGAAACGTAACACCACGTTAAGATCCCAAGGCGCCACCGGAGGTACAAAGGGAGGCTGAATATGCAGCACTCCCTTCACAAAAGTCTGTACTTCAGGAAGAGAGGCCAATTCTCTTTGAAAGAAAATGGATAAGGCCGAAATTTGGACCTTTATGGACCCTAATTTTAGGCCCAAATTCACTCATGTTTGAAGAAAGTGAAGTAGACGGCCCAAATGGAACTCCTCCGTAAGAGCAGCTCTGGTCTCGCACCAATAAACATATTTTCGCCATATACGGTGATAATGTTTGAACGTCACGTCTTTCCTAGCCTTGATCAGGGTAGGAATGACCTCCTCCGGAATCCCTTTTTCCGCTAGGATCCGGCTTTTAACCGCCATGCCGTCAAACGCAGCATGTCTTGGAACAGACAGGGCTCCTGCTGCAGCAGGTTCTGCCTTAGAGGAAGAGGCCACGGATCTTCTGTGAGCAACTCTTGCAGCTCCGGATACCAAGTCCTCCGTGGCCAATCTGGAACAATGAGGATTGTTCTGACCCTGCTTACTCTTATTATTCTGAACACCTTGGGTATGAGAGGAAGAGGAGGAAACACATAGACCTATCTGAACACCCAAGGTGTCACCAGAGCATCTACCACTACCGCCTGAGGGTCCCTTGACCTGGCGCAATACCGCTTTAGCTTTTTGTTGAGACGGGATGCCATCATGTCTATTAGAGGCAGTCCCCACCGACCCGTGATCTGTGCGAAGACTTCTTGATGAAGTCCCCACTCTGCCAGATGCAGGTCGTGCCTGCTGAGGAAGTCCGCCTCCCAGTTGTCCACCCCCGGGATGAACACTGCTGATAGTGCGCTTACATGGCCTTCCGCCCAGCGTAGAATCCTGGTCGCTTCTGCCATGGCCACTCTGCTCCTTGTTCCGTCTTGGCGGTTTATATGAGCCACTGCCGTGACATTGTCTGACTGAATCAGAACCGTTTTTTTCCGAAGCAATTCCTCCGCTTGACGCAGGGCGTTGTATATGGTCCTCAACTCCAGGACGTTGATGTGGAGACAAGTCTCTAGATTTGACCAGAGACCTTGGAAATTTATTCCCAGTGTGACTGCTCCCCAGCCTCGGAGGCTTGCGTCCGTGGTCACCAGGACCCAGTCCTGAATGCCGAACCTGCGACCCTCTAGTAGGTGAGCACTGTGCAGCCACCACAGGAGAGATACCCTGGTCCTGGGAGACAGGGTGATCCTTTGATGCATTTGTAAATGGGACCCGGACCACTTGTCCAAGAGGTCCCATTGAAAAGTCCTCGCATGGAACCTGCCGAAGGGGATGGCCTCGTATGAAGCCACCATCTTCCCCAGAACCCGTGTGCAATGATGCACTGAAACCTTTTTTGGCTTTAATAGGTTCCTGACCAGGGCAATGAGCTCCTGAACCTTTTCGATCAGAAGAAAAACCTTTTTCTGGTCTGTGTCTAGAATCAAGCCCAAAAAGGTCAGACGCATTGTAGGGACTAGCTGGGACTTCGGTATATTGAGAATCCAGCCGTGTAACTGCAACGTCTTCATGGACAGAGACACGCTGTCCAGCAACTTCTCCCGAGATCTCGCCTTTATGAGGAGATCGTCCAAGTATGGGATAATTGTGACACCCTGTCTGCGCAGGAGCACCATCATTTCCGCCATTACCTTGGTGAAAATTCTCGGGCCCATGGAAAGCCGAAACGGCAACGTCTGAAATTGGTAGTGACAGTCCTGCACTGCAAATCTCAGGAACGCCTGGTGAGGGGGGAATATCGGAACATGAAGGTAAGCATCCTTTATGTCCAGGGACACCATCCAATCCCCCCCTCCAGGCTGGCGATGACCGCCCTGAGTGATTCCATTTTGAACTTGAACCTCTTCAAGTACAGGTTCAGGGATCTTAGATTTAAAATGGGTCAGACCGAACCGTCTGGTTTCGGGACCACAAACAGGGTTGAGTAATATCCCTCTCCTTGCTGGAGATGAGGAACTGTGACAATCACCTGTTGAATATACAATTTTTGGATTGCTGCCAACACTAGCTCCCTCTCTGACGGGGAAGCCGGCAGAGCCGATTTGAAAACCGGCGAGGAGGCAAGTCTTCGAATTCCAGCCTGTATCCCTGAGAAACAATCTCTAATGCCCAGGGATCCACCTGCGAGTGAACCCAGACGTGGCTGAAAAACCGAGGACGAGCCCCCACTAGATCTGCCTCCCCCCGGGAAGCCCCAGCGTCATGCGGTGGACTTTGCAGATGCAGGGGAGGACTTCTGCTCCTGGGAACTAGCTGTGCGCAGCTTTTTTCCCTTGCCTTTTCCTCTAGCAACAAAGGACGATCCCCGTACCTTCTTGCTCTTATTGGAACGAAAGGACTGCATTTGATAATGAGGTGCCTTTTTTGTATGCTGCGGGAGGACATAAGGTAAGAAATTCGACTTACCAGCCGTAGCAGTAGAGACAAGGTCCGAGAGGCCGTCTCCAAACAACTCCTCCCCTTTGTAAGGAAAGGACTCCATATGCCGCTTTGAGTCGGCGTCTCCCATCCCCTGTCGGGTCCACAAGAGCCGCCTAGCAGAAATAGACATAGCGTTTATTCTGGAGCTTAATAAACAAATGTCTCTTTGAGCATCTCTCATATACAAGGCAGCATCTCTGATATGACCTATGTTCATTAAAATGGCATCCCTATCTAAGGTGTCAATCTCCGTAGATAAGGAATCTGCCCATGCCACAACAGCACTACAAACCCAGGCCGACGCCATAGCCGGTCTAACGATAGTACCGGAATGAGTGTAAATGTGCTTCATGGTAATTTCCCGCCTGCGATCAGCAGGATCCTTGAGGGAAGCCGTATCCTGAGAAGGCAGTGCCACCTTTTTGGATAAGCGTGTCAGCGCCTTGTCTACTTTAGGTGAAGATTCCCATCGTATCCTATCCGTTTGTGGAAAAGGATACGCCATAAGAATCCTTTTGGGAACTTGTGGTCTCCTATCTGGAGATTCCCAAGCCTTTTCGCACAATTCGATCAGCTCAAATGAGGACGGAAAAGTGACCTCAGGCTTTTTCCCTTCATACATGTGTACCCTCGTGTCAGGGACAGGGGGTTCCTCAGTAATATGCAAAACCTCTTTAATGGCAATAATCATGTACCGAATACCTTTTGCCACCCACGGCTGTAATTTTGCATCTTCATAGTCGACACTAGAGTCAGTATCCGTGTCGGTATCTGTGTCATCGATCTGGGATATGGTGCGCTTCTGAGACCCCGAAGGTCCTGGCGCCACAGGGACAGGCATGGTCTGGCTACCTGACTGATCCCTAGCTTCAGCCTTGTCTAACCTTTAATGCAATAGATTGACATTTGCATTTAAGACATTCAGCATATCCACCCATTCCGGTGTCGGCGTTGCCGACGGCGACATGACATTCAAGCACTCCCCCTCCACATTAAGCGAGCCTTCCTCGTCAAACATGTCGACACACGCGTACCGACACACTTCACAACACAGGGAAACTCTTTTCTGAAGACAGTATCTCCTTTAAGGCCCTTTGGAGAGACAGAGAGAGAGTATGCCAGCACACACCAGCGCTATATCCCTGGAAAAAAAACACAGAATGCCCTTTTCCAGAAGCGCTGAGTAGTAATAAAACATTAATTATGTGCCCCCCCCCCCCTCTCCTTCAAACCCCCTTTCACCGTGTGTAAAGCAGGGGAGAGTCCGGGGAGCTTCCTCTCAGCGGTGCTGTGGAGAGAAAATGGCGCTGGTGAGTGCTGAGGGAGAAGCCCCGCCCCCTCGGCGGCGGGCTTCTGTCCCGCTCAAAGTTATTAAAAAATGGTGGGGGCTCTTTTATATACATGTACAGTGCCCACCTGTACATGTATATTGTCTTTTGCCATAAAAGAGGTGTTATATTGCTGCCCAGGGCGCCCCCCCTGCGCCCTGCACCCGTACAGTGACCGGAGTGTGTGAGGTGTATGGGAGCAATGACGCACAGCTGCAGTGCTGTGCGTTACCTCAGTGAAGCTCTGAAGGCTTCTGCCGCCTGAGACGTCTTCTGACTTCGTTTCTTCTGGCTCTGTGAGGATAATGGCGGCGCGGCTCTGGGAGTGAACGCCCAGGACGAACCTGTGTTACCCCCTCTGGAGCTAAAGGTGTCCAGTAGCCGAGGAAGCAGAGCCTATCATTTAAGAAGGTCTGCCCCTCTCTCCTCAGTCCCTCGATGCAGGGAGCCTGTTGCCAGCAGTGCTCCCTGTAAAAATATAGAAAAAATTCAAACAAAAATGCTTTCTAGGCAGAGAACTCAGGGGAGCTCCTTGCAGTGCACCCATTTCCCTCTGGGCACAGTGTAAAACTGAGGTCTGGAGGAGGGGCATAGAGGGAGGAGCCAGTGCACACCCAGAATCCAAAGCTTTCTTAAAGTGCACTATCACCTGCGGAGCCCGTCTATTCCTCATGGTCCTTACGGAGTCCCAGCATCCTCAAGGACGTTAGAGAAAACAACATAGCATCAGTCCAAGACCGATGAAAACTATAACATAACCCTTATGTAAGCAATAACTATATACAAGTCTTGCAGAAGTAGTCCGCACTTGGGACGGGCGCCCAGCATCCTCTACGGACTACGAGAATAAGATTTACCGGTAGGTTTAAAATCTTATTTTATCTAACGTCCTAGAGGATGCTGGGACTCAGTAAGGACCATGGGGATTATACTAAAGCTCCCAAACGGGCGGGAGAGTGCGGATGACTCTGCAGCACCGATTGAGCAAACATGAGGTCCTCCTCAGCCAGGGTATCAAACTTATAAAACTTTGCAAAGGTGTTTGACCCCGACCAAGTAGCAGCTCGGCACAGCTGTAGTGCAGAGACCCCTCGGGCAGCCGCCCAAGACGAGCCCACCTTCCTAGTGGAATGGGCCTTAACCGATTTTGGTAACGGCAATCCTGCCGTAGAATGCGCTTGCTGGATCGTGTTACAGATCCAGCGAGCAATAGTCTGCTTTGAAGCAGGGCCGCCAACCTTGTTGGCTGCATACAGGACAAACAGTGCTTCTGTTTTTCTGATCCTAGCCGTTCTGGCCACGTAAATTTTCAAAGCCCTGACCACATCAAGGGACTCGGAATCGTCCAAGTCACGAGTAGCCACAGGCACGACAATAGGTTCATATGAAAGGATGAGACCACCTTAGGTAGGAATTGAGGACGGGTCCGCAACTCTGCTCTATCCATATGGAAAACCAGATAGGGGCTTTTATGTGATAAAGCCGCCAATTCCGAAACTCGCCTAGCCGAAGCCAAGGCTAACAACATGACCACCTTCCAAGTGAGATATTTCAACTCCACTGTTTGAAGTGGTTCAAACCAATGTGACTTAAGGAAACTTAACACCACGTTAAGGTCCCAAGGCGCCACTGGAGGTACAAAAGGAGGCTGAATATGCAGTACTCCCTTCACAAAAGTCTGTACTTCAGGTAAAGAGGCCAATTCCCTTTGAAAGAAAATGGATAAGGCCAAAATCTGAACTTTAATGGAGCCTAATTTTAGGCCCAAATTCACTCCAGTTTGTAGGAAGTGAAGAAAACGGCCTAGATGGAATTCTTCCGTAGGAGCATTCCTGGCCTCACACCAAGAAACATATTTTCGCCATATTCCGTGATAATGTTTAGACATCACGTCCTTCCTAGCCTTTATTAGCGTAGGAATGACCTCATCCGGAATACCCTTTTCCGCTAGGATCCGGCGTTCAACCGCCATGCCGTCAAACGCAGCCGTGGTAAGTCTTGGAACAGACAGGGACCTTGTTGTAACAGGTCCTGCCTTAGAGGAAGAGGCCACGGATCTTCTGTGAGCATTTCTTGCAGATCCGGATACCAGGTCCTTCGTGGCCAATGCGGAACAATGAGAATTGTTCTCACTCCTCTTTTCCTTATTATCCTCAACACCTTGGGTATGAGAGGAAGAGGAGGAAACACATATACTGACTGGAACACCCACGGCGTCACTAGGGCGTCCACAGCTACCGCCTGAGGGTCTCTTGACCTGGCGCAATACCTTTGTAGCTTTTTGTTGAGACGGGATGCCATCATGTCTATTTGGGGCAGTCCCCACCGACTTGCAATCTGCGCGAAGACTTCCTGATGAAGTCCCCACTCTCCCGGATGCAGATCGTGTCTGCTGAGGAAGTCTGCTTCCCAGTTGTCCAGTCCCGGAATGAACACTGCTGACAGAGCGCTTACATGATTCTCCGCCCAGCGAAGAATTCTGGTGGCTTCTGCCATCGCCACTCTGCTCCTTGTGCCGCCTTGGCGGTTTACATGAGCTACTGCGGTGATGTCTGACTGGATCAGAACTGGTCGATTTCGAAGTAAGATCTCCGCTTGACGTAGGGCGTTGTATATGGCCCTTAGTTCCAGGATGTTGATGTGAAGACAAGTCTCTTGACTTGACCAAAGGCCTTGGAAATTTCTTCCCTGTGTGACTGCTCCCCAACCTCGGAGGCTCGCATCCGTGGTCACCAGGATCCAGTCCTGAATGCCGAACCTGCAGCCACCACAGGAGAGATACTCTGGCCCTGGGGGACAGGGTGATCCGCTGATGCAGTTGCAGATGTGACCCGGCCCATTTGTCCAATAGGTCCCATTGGAAGGTCCTTGCATGGAATCTGCCGTATGGAATGGCTTCGTATGTTGCCACCATCTTTCCCAGAACTTGAGTGCAATGATGTACTGACACCTGTTTTGGTTTAAACAGGTTCATGACTAGAGTCATGAGTTCCTGCGCTTTTTCCGTCGGAAGAAAAACCCTCTTCTGGTCTGTGTCCAGAATCATGCCCAAGAAGGGCAGACGAGTTGTAGGATTTAGCTGCGACTTTGGAATTTTGAGAATCCAGCCGTGTCGCTGTAAGACATTCAGTGAAAGTGATACGCTGTTCAGCAACTTCTCCCGTGATCTCGCTTTTATGAGGAGATCGTCCAAGTACGGGATAATTGTGACACCCTGCTTGCGCAGGAGCACCATCATTTCCGCCATTACCTTGGTGAAAATTCTCGGGGCCGTGGAAAGCCCAAACGGCAACGTCTGAAATTGGTAATGACAATCCTGTACCGCAAATCTCAGGTATGCCTGATGAGGAGGACATATGGGAACATGCAGGTATGCATCCTTTATGTCCAGACATACCATAAAATCTCCCCCTTCTAGGCTGGCGATAACCGCTCTGAGCGATTCCATCTTGAACTTGAACCGTTATAAGTAAAGGTTCAGGGATTTTAAATTCAAAATGGGTCTGACCGAACTGTCCGGTTTCGGGACCACAAACAGAGTTGAGTAGTACCCCTGCCCTCTTTGAAGCAGTGGAACCTCTACCACCACTTGTTGAAGACACAATTTGTGAATCGCATGTAACACTATCTCCCTTTCCAGGTTTTTTTCCGGTAGGGCCGATTTGAAAAACCGGCGAGGAGGCACCTCTTCGAATTCCAGCTTGTAACCCTGGGAAACAATTTCTATTGCCCATGGATCCACCTGTGAGTGGACCCAGATGTGGCTGAACCGTCGAAGACGTGCCCCCACTGGAGCGGACTCCCTCAGGGGAGCCCCAGCGTCATGCGGTGGATTTTGCAGAGGCCGGGGAGGACTTCTGTTCCTGGGAACTAGCTGTGTTGTGCAGCTTTTTCCCTCTGCCCTTACCTCTGGCAAGAAAGGACGATCCACGTACTCTCTTGCTTTTATTGGAACGAAAGGACTGCATCTGATAATGATGCGCTTTCTTAGATTGTGAGGGAATATATGGCAAAAAAATTGATTTACCTGCCGTAGCCGTGGAGACGAGGTCCGAGAGGCCCTCTCCAAACAATTCCTCACCCTTGTAAGGCAACAACTCCATATGTCTCTTGGAGTCGGCATCACCTGTCCACTGTCGGGTCCATAAGACACGCCTAGCAGAAATAGACATAGTGTTTATCCTGGAACCCAGTAAACTGATGTCTCTTTGAGCATCCCTCATATATAAGACAGCATCTTTTATATGCCCTAGGGTCATTAAAATGGTATCCTTATCAAGGGTCTCAATTTCCGCTGATAAGGAATCTGTCCATGCTGCTACAGCACTACAAACCCAGGCCGACGCAATAGCCGGTCTGAGTAACGTACCAGAATGTGTGTAAATGGACTTCTAGGTAACCTCCTGCTTGCGGTCAGCAGGATCCTTGAGGGTAGCCATATCTTGGGATGGAAGCGCTATCTTTTTTGATAAGCGTGTCAAAGCTTTGTCTACCCTAGGGGAGGATTCCCACCGTATCCTGTCCTGCGACGGGAAAGGATACGCCATCAGAATCCTTTTGGGAATCTGCAGTTTTTTGTCTGGAGTTTCCCACGCTTTTTCGCATAATTCGTTCAGCTCATGTGAGGAGGAAAAGGAGACCTCAGGTTTCTTTTCCTTATACATGTGTACCCTCGTGTCAGGGACAGGGGGCTCCTCAGTGATATGCAAAACATCTTTTATTGCGATAATCATATATCGAATACATTTAGCCACCTTTGGCTGTAATTTTGCATCATCGTAGTGGACACTGGAGTCTGAATCCGTGTCGGTATCTGTCAACAATTTGGGATAGTGGGCGCTTCTGAAACCCCGAAGGTCCAGGCGACATTGGGACAGGCATGGGTTGACTCCCTGACTGTACCCCAGCTTCAGCTTTGTCTAGTCTTTTGTGCAATAAATGAACATTAGCACTTAAAACATTCCACATATCCATCCAGTCAGGTGTCGGCACTGCCGACGGAGACCTAACATTCATACACTCCCCCTCCTCCTTAGGTGAGCCTTCAACCTCAGACATGTCGACACGCACGTACCGACACACAACACATACACAGGGAAGCTCTTTCTGAAGACAGGTTCCCCACCAGACCCTTTGGAGAGACAGAGAGAGAGTATGCCAGCACACACCCCAGCGCTATATGACCCAGGAAAAAACACAGTATGTTTACCCAGTAGCGCTGTTGTTGTATATATGCGCCAATTATGTGCCCCCCCTCTACTTTAAAAACCCTTCTTTCACAGTGTGTCAAGCAGGGGAGAGTCCGGGGAGCTTCCTCTCAGCGGTGCTGTGGAGAAAAAATGGCGCTGGTGAGTGCTGAGGGAGAAGCCCCGCCCCCTCGGCAGCGGGCTTCTGTCCCGCTCAAATTTTCCAATAACATGGCGGGGGCTCTTTATATACATGTACAGTGCCCAGCTGTACATGTATATATGTGTATTTGCCATAAGAGAGGTTTATATTGCTGCCCAGGGCGCCCCCCCTGCGCCCTGCACCCTTACAGTGACCGAGGTGTGTGAGGTGAAGGGGAGCAATGGCGCACAGCTGCCGTGCTGTGCGTTACCTCAGTGAAGATCAAGGTGTCTTCTGCCGCCTCAGATGGTCTTTTCCTCACATACTCACCCGGCTTCTTTCTTCCGGCTCTGCGAGGAGGACGGTGGCGCGGCTCTGGGTCGGAAGGCGAGGGTGAGACCTGCGGACCGATCCCTCTGGAGCTAATGGTGTCCAGTAGCCTAAGAAACAGAGCCCTGAAACTCAGAGAAGTGGGTCTGTTTCTCTCTCCTCAGTCCCTCGATGCAGGGAGTCTGTTGCCAGCAGGCTCCCTGAAAATAAAAAAACTAACAAAAATGCTTTAATGTTTTCTTACAGGAAACTCAGGAGAGCTCCTGAAATGCACCCAGTCTCCACTGGGCACAGTATCAAACTGAGGTCTGGAGGAGGGGCATAGAGGGAGGAGCCAGTGCACACCCAGAGTCAAATTCTTTCTTAAAGTGCCCATGTCTCCTGCGGAGCCGTCTATCCCCATGGTCCTTACGGAGTCCCAGCATCCTCTAGGATGTTAGAGAAAAGGATTTACCGGTAGGTTACCAAAATCCTATTTTTGGGGTATAAGGGAAAAAAGTTCCCCGACCCCTGGTTTAGAGTAATGCCACATAAAGGAGTATAGACCCCGGTATACATTGTGACACATGGCACTGGGGTCTGTGCCACTATGGGGACTTATGGAGAACGTGTAGGTGGAGAGTTATGCAACAGGGCATCTATTGCCACTAGTGGGGGGGGGGGGGGGTTGTTGTATTACAGTGGGGACCAATTCATACCTCCTAAACAATGGGTATAGGGACTGCCTTGTGCATCCAAAAAGAATTGCTTAACATCTTGGGCCAGATGTAATGTCTTCCGAGTTCGCTGAAGGTGTGGGTTGCCGTCCAATTGTTAAGAAGGCAAAATTATTCCTTGAAAATGGTTTCCGCTTTAAAAAACAGTCCACGTTCAGCCGGCAACCCGCACCTCCTGCCAACTTGGACAGCATTACATTTGGCCCCTTGTCTCCATTTCCATCACTCCTGGGGTGTGATCAGAGCTCCCCGTGCTGTCTGTGGGATCTCCCCTATACTGTTTAGATGAATTGAGCATGCACACGGCATGTATTCAATGCTCTACTGGCCATCAGTGAAACAGTCCAAAAAGCGGTACTGTCCCACCCATACTGGAATAGTAAATGTGTTTGCTATAGAGACAGTGGTATGTGAGACACACCCTAGGTACGTTTTTCCCCCCAATAAAATATTTAAACATAATTAAAAATAAGATTTTACTTACCAATAAATCTATTTCTCGTAGTCCGTAGTGGATGCTGGGGACTCCGTCAGGACCATGGGGATTAGCGGCTCCGCAGGAGACAGGGCACAAAAATAAAGCTTTAGGATCAGGTGGTGTGCACTGGCTCCTCCCCCTATGACCCTCCTCCAAGCCTCAGTTAGGATACTGTGCCCGGACGAGCGTACACAATAAGGAAGGATTTTGAATCCCGGGTAAGACTCATACCAGCCACACCAATCACACCGTACAACTTGTGATCTGAACCCAGTTAACAGTATGACAACGTAGGAGCCTCTGAACAGATGGCTCACAACAATAACAACCCGATTTCTTTGTAACAATAACTATGTACAAGTATTGCAGACAATCCGCACTTGGGATGGGCGCCCAGCATCCACTACGGACTACGAGAAATAGATTTATCGGTAAGTAAAATCTTATTTTCTCTAACGTCCTAGTGGATGCTGGGGACTCCGTCAGGACCATGGGGATTATACCAAAGCTCCCAAACGGGCGGGAGAGTGCGGATGACTCTGCAGCACCGAATGAGAGAACTCCAGGTCCTCTTTAGCCAGGGTATCAAATTTGTAGAATTTTACAAACGTGTTCTCCCCCGACCACGTAGCTGCTCGGCAGAGTTGTAATGCCGAGACCCCTCGGGCAGCCGCCCAGGATGAGCCCACCTTCCTTGTGGAATGGGCCTTGACAGATTTAGGCTGTGGCAGGCCTGCCACAGAATGTGCAAGTTGAATTGTGCTACAAATCCAACGAGCAATCGTCTGCTTAGAAGCAGGAGCACCCAGCTTGTTGGATGCATACAGTATAAACAGCGAGTCAGATTTTCTGACTCCAGCCGTCCTTGAAATATATATTTTCAATGCCCTGACAACGTCCAGCAACTTGGAATCCTCCAAATCGCTAGTAGCCGCAGGCACCACAATAGGCTGGTTCAGGTGAAACGCTGACACCACCTTAGGCAGAAAATGAGGACGCGTCCGCAGTTCTGCCCTGTCCGAATGGAAAATCAGATATGGGCTTTTATACGATAAAGCCGCCAATTCTGACACTCTCCTGGCTGAAGCCAGGGCCAGTAGCATGGTTACTTTCCATGTAAGATATTTCAAATCCGCCGATTTGAGTGGCTCAAACCAATGGGATTTGAGAAAATCCAAAACTACATTAAGGTCCCACGGAGCCACTGGGGGCACAACCGGGGGCTGTATATGTAGTACTCCTTTTACAAAAGTCTGGACTTCAGGAACTGAAGCCAATTCTTTCTGGAAGAAAATCGACAGGGCCGAAATTTGAACCTTAATGGACCCCAACTTGAGGCCCATAGACAATCCTGTTTGCAGGAAATGTAGGAATCGACCCAATTGAAATTCCTCCGTGGGGGCCTTCCTGGCCTCACACCACGCAACATATTTTCTCCAAATGCGGTGATAATGTTGTGCAGTCACCTCCTTCCTGGCTTTTACCAGTGTAGGAATGACCTCTTCCGGAATGCCTTTTTCCCTTAGAATTCGGCGTTCAACCGCCATGCCGTCAAACGCAGCCGCGGTAAGTCTTGGAATAGACACGGTCCCTGCTGAAGCAGGTCCCGTCTTAGAGGTAGAGGCCACGGATCTTCCGTGAGCATCTCCTGAAGTTCCGGGTACCAAGTTCTTCTTGGCCAATCCGGAGCCACGAGTATCGTTCTTACTCCCCTTTGCCGTATAATTCTCAGTACTTTTGGTATGAGAGGCAGAGGAGGAAACACATACACTGACTGGAACACCCACGGCGTTACCAGAGCGTCCACAGCTATTGCCTGAGGGTCTCTTGACCTGGCGCAATACCTGTCCAGTTTTTTGTTGAGGCGAGACGCCATCATGTCCACCTTTGGTTTTTCCCAACGGTTCACAATCATGTCGAAGACTTCTGGATGAAGTCCCCACTCTCCCGGGTGTAGATCGTGTCTGCTGAGGAAGTCTGCTTCCCAGTTGTCCACTCCCGGAATGAACACTGCTGACAGTGCTATCACATGATCTTCCGCCCAGCGAAGAATCCTTGCAGCTTCTGCCATTGCTCTCCTGCTTCTTGTGCCGCCCTGTCTGTTTACGTGGGCGACTGCCGTGATGTTGTCCGACTGGATCAACACCGGCTGACCCTGAAGCAGGGGTTTTGCCAGGCTTAGACCATTGTAAATCGCTCTTAGCTCCAGTATATTTATGTGAAGAGACATCTCCAGGTTTGACCATACTCCCTGGAAGTTTCTTCCCTGTGTGACCGCTCCCCAGCCTCTCAGACTGGCATCCGTGGTCACCAGGACCCAGTCCTGTATGCCGAATCTGCGGCCCTCTAACAGATGAGCACTCTGCAACCACCACAGAAGAGACACCCTTGTCCGTGGCGACAAGGTTATCCGCTGATGCATCTGCAGATGCGATCCGGACCATTTGTCCAGCAGATCCCACTGAAAAGTTTGTGCATGGAATCTGCCGAATGGAATCGCTTCGTAAGAAGCCACCATCTTTCCCAGGACTCTTGTGCATTGATGCACAGACACTTTCCCTGGTTTTAGGAGGTTCCTGACAAGTTCGGATAACTCCTTGGCTTTCTCCTCCGGAAGAAACACCTTTTTCTGAACCGTGTCCAGAATCATTCCCAGGAACAGCAGACGTGTCGTCGGGGTCAATTGAGATTTTGGAAAATTCAGAATCCACCCGTGCTGTTGCAGCACTATTTGGGTTAGTGCTACTACGTCCCCCAGCTGTTCCCTGGACCTTGCCCTTATCAGGAGATCGTCCAAGTAAGGGATAATTAATACGCCTTTTCTTCGTAGAAGAAACATCATTTCGGCCATTACCTTGGTAAAGACCCGAGGTGCCGTGGACAATCCAAACGGCAGCGTCTTAAACTGATAATGACAGTTTTGCACCACGAACCTGAGGTACCCTTGATGTGAAGGGCAAATTGGGACATGCAGGTAAGCATCCTTGATGTCCAGGGACACCATAAAGTCCCCTTCTTCCAGATTCGCTATCACTGCTCTGAGTGACTCCATCTTGAACTTGAATTTTTGTATGTACAGGTTCAAAGATTTCAGATTTAGTATAGGTCTTACCGAGCCGTCCGGCTTCGGTACCACAAATAGTGTGGAATAATACCCCTTTCCCTGTTGTAGGAGGGGTACCTTGACTATCACCTGCTGAGAATACAGCTTGTGAATGGCTTCCAATACCGTCGCCCTGTCTGAGGGAGACGTTGGCAGAGCAGACTTTAGGAACCGGCGAGGGGGAGACTTCTCGAATTCCAACCTGTAACCCTGAGATATTATCTGCAGGATCCAGGGGTCCACCTGTGAGTGAGCCCACTGTGCGCTGAAATTCTTGAGTCGACCCCCCACCGCCCCTGAGTCCGCTTGTAAAGCCCCAACGTCATGCTGAGGGCTTTGCAGAAGCCGGGGGGGGGGGGCTTCTGCTCCTGGGAAGAAGCTGCTTGGTGCACTCTCTTACCCTTTCCTTTGCCTCGGGGCAAATATGACTGTCCTTTCGCCCGCTTGTTCCTATAGGAACGAAAGGACTGCGGCTGAAAAGACGGTGTCTTTTTCTGTTGGGAGGGGACCTGAGGTAAAAAGGTGGATTTCCCGGCTGTTGCCGTGGCCACCAAATCCGATAGACCGACCCTGAAAGGATTGCCCTTATACCTTAACCCTCGATGTGATGGCCTCTTAGACGTCTGGAGTGTAAACTCTTAGCCACAAGGTACATGCACAACACAAGCAGTAAGAATTCACACTGTTTTATTGAATGTTTAACATTGGTATAAAAAGAGAACACATAAGGGTGTAACTGATAAGTGTAAAAGGGCTCATTGGCTTAGGGGTAGGTGCCTGGGTGGGGTACGTAGGGGTGGTTAATACTTGACATAACATAATTGGATATAGCAGTTGCTAGGCAGATGTTATATACGTTGCATCAGACGGAACTTAACAAAGGATCTTTTAGTAACACACAGAAGTAGAAAAAGCAGGTTTCATCTAGTATAGAGCTGACCTTGGATGCCAGACCCACACAAGCCTGGTATCTGTATGAGAGACAAAGGCATCTAACACAGGGCAGCACGCATCCATTGCAAACACATAAGAGTTCATAAAGCATGTTTTAACCCTTCACTAGGGAAGTAGAAATATTCACTTTTACACTGTAACTATTATAAGGAAATTGATCATATAAAAAGTAATATTTACAAAGACAGAAGAGCTAACCCTTCAATCCCCTCTTAGAATCATGATTATTATATGACATGATTCTTGAGTGAGGCTCCTTTCTTGTACCTCCAGTTCTTGAGATATTGGACATAATCGTCGGGTCCCTTACTATCAGAGGAGGTGACAGGACTGGTGGTTATATCATAGTACATCAGGGCCTTATCAATGCCTTTGGAGGTAAGTTTCTTTCCACAGGGAATTACACAATAAACTATAATGCCTACAAGAATTAAAGTTACAAGTATGAATATGCTTATTTGCACAATACCCTGGTGGGAAGGTTTTTAAATTTCTCCCTGTGGTGGTGTTAGATGTATAACAAGTGTAGTTTCCAGGATATATAGTTATGGTGCTTCCTGGGTTGGGATTTTTTGACAATATGGGATATTCCCTTTTCCACATTTCGCACTGACTGTCATTTGTTTTGGTGTCATTAAAAAGGCTGAAAAAAACAATTTTCTTGTTCTAGGGGTATATTAAGGGGCACTGTACCTAGGTGGGGCCTAGATTTGCCACAGACATAACAGTTGCTTTTATTGTGTTTGTTAGCACTATACTTCATCCATTCCAACCAAAAATTAATGTCAGGGAAACCAGTTTCAATAGCTAGGGTGTCTTCAAAGGTAGGGTTAGTAATAGCCACCATATCTTTAGAAGTGGCAATATGGGGCTTTAAAGGTTTGTTTTGGGGATATTTGCTATATCTATTTTTTGCAAATGATGGGCCATATTTCCAATCTGCTCCTGTATTCCACCCCACAGCTTCCCAGGAATTACAATTAGATCCATAATATCTAATGTCATAGTACCATTCGTCAGTAACACAAATATATACTGTCTCAGACATTCCTGATTTCCTTCTTTGTTGTATATAACATAAAATAGTCAAGGATATATGTGGCTACGTGTGTGTTAGAGGAATTATACCACAAGGTGGGGATCCCATTAGTGTGTGTAATATCAACCTCACATATTGTGTGGTGAGTGAGGGCCAGTAGGGCTATCAAGGTAGTCCCCAGGATAAAGATAGGGGACAGGTTCCTCATCTTCTTCTGTTCTTCTTTCTTCGCTAGGTGGGAGGTCAGGGCTGTCTGCCCCGGTTCGTACCTCACTGGAATCACTTGCTTCCCTCTCTAGGTCTGGTCTAGGAACCTTTTTTACTCGGGATGCATGGATCCAGGTAGGACTTTCCTCTGTCAGGACTGCTGTCCGGGTAACTGCTACGACCTCTGTCTCTGGACCATAGGTGAAGTCTCCTGGGCTCTTGTTCCTGGGGAGCACCTTCACCACGACTCTGTCTCTGACTTTAAAGGGGTGTGTAGGTTCCTGTGGATTCAAAAGGGTTTTTACAAACAACCTCATGTTCAATTTCATTCAGTTTTGTTATCAGGGACCTGACATACTCTTCTCTGATGAGTTCTAGATCTCCTTCCTGTATTACTAGTGGTTTCTTAGCCCAGGGTGTAGGAAAAGGGTCTACCCATTAGTATTTCAAAGGGTGAGTATCCTAGAGTTTTCTGTGGGGTATTCAAGATGCTGGTGTTTAGCTTTATTAGGGTTGTTCCTGAGGCAAGTGATGCATCTGCTAACATACTGGTCCACAAGTGATTTGGCATTAGTAACATAAAAATCATTGGTTAGTAGGAGGAGTGTCGTGGCTTCACCACGGTGACCAACACCACGGCACTGGGCAACGAGCAAAGGGGCACTGGACTGGGGCATACAGGGTTTCCCCTCTTTGCAGATTAATCCTGATTTAGGATTTTTTCTGCAGAATTGGGTAAGTCCAGTCGGAGAGATCAGTAATAGTCGCAGCAGCTTGAAGTTGAGTGAGCAGATGGACGTTGTCAAGGGAGGGACAGGCTCTAGTGAGTGCAATGAGTTCTGCAGCTTGCGCGGACTGATAAGGTATTGGTAGGGTTTCCAACACAGTATCAGGGAGGGTGACAATGGCATAGCCAGCCTGGTATGTATTGTCATTGGGCCTACTACAGGAGCCGTCAACAAAAACTATGTCTGCGCCTGGTATGGGAACGGGAGACATGTCAAGTCTGGGAGAAGTTTCAGCTTCAATGGAAGCAGCACAGTCATGTAGGTCGGGTGGTTCATCCTCGGGACCTTTCAAGCCTAAAAGGGCATTGAGAATGGGTGCAGGGCCAGAAGAACTAGCAGTGTACTTGATGGTAAGGGTAGGGTTACTCAAAAGGAGTACTTCATATCCACTAAGGCGTTGTGCTGACATGTGCTGTGTGTGCAAGCCTTTAAGTATTGCCAGGACATCATGTGTGGTGTGGAGTACTGTGATGTGGCCTAAAGTGAGGGTAGTGGCCATTTCTGCAACCATTGCACAGGCTGCCAAAGCCCTGAGGCAGGCAGGCATACCTTGCACAGACACTGGCATGACTTTGGAAAAAAAATGCACGGGGCGCAACTTCCCTCCATGAAACTGTGTGAGCACCCCCGCCATGGTTTTACAATTGTCCCTTGCATATAGATGGAAAGGTAGTACATAATTGGGGAGGCCAAGTGCCGGACTTTTCATCAACATACATTTTAAACTTTCATATGCAGTTAACATTTCTTGTGACCATTGTACAGTTTTAGGTTTGTCCTTCAGTGTGGCTTGTCTCAAAATGTTATCATAATAGGAGCAATCAGAAATCCACTGTCTGCAGTAATTTACCATACCCAGGAAGGACAGTAGTTCCCTCTGGGTAGTTGGGGTGACCAGGCCCAATACAGACTGTATGCGTTGTGGACTGACTTTTCTCTCTCCCTGAGTGAGCACAAAACCCAAGTAATCAACATGCTTTTTTACACCATTGCATTTTTATTTTGGACACCTTGTGTCCACATTCACAAAGCCAGTTTAGTAATGAAACACCATCCTCTCGGCAGGCCTCCTCAGTTTTACTACAGAGCAGCAGATCATCTGCATACTGTAGCAGGACTGAACCATGGTGAGGTTGCCAGGGCCCCAATGTGGCCTGGAGACAACAGGTGCGTCAATAATCTGCACCAGGTAAGTTGTTTACCCTCAAAAGAAAAGGCAAAAGTAATTGTGTCTGTGAATCTACAGGTATGCTGAAAAAAAAAGGCATTCTTCAAATCAATTACAGAGAACGCAGCATCTGCAGGGATTGCAGAAATGAGTGAGTTTACATCTGGAACAATTGGTGCAATTGGGACAATTAACTGATTGATCGCTCTGAGATCCTGTACAAATCTTATACTACCATCAGCTTTGGCAACAGGGTTCACAGGAGTACAGTATGGTGATACAATATGTCTGAGATACCCTGTTGTAAGAATTGCTGTATCATGGGGCGGAGACCTTCTATCTTTTCTGGTGAGAGGGGACACTGCATAGGTCAGAACACAAAACACTGGTTGTTGCACCGCTGTCCACTAAAAAGGGAATTTTACTTCCATTTATAATAAGTGGCAGCAGAGGTGAATCTTTACTATGACGGGAGAGTTGAATAAAGGCTGGGATGCCCTCCTCCGGGCCCCGTCAGTGCGCGGGGTCTTTGGAATCTTTACTGACTGCGGGGTTGGTTCTGTCTGTCAAAGCGTCTGGAGTTCTGATAGTTATGAGTGAGTGGGGAAGTGAGTAAGCTTTCTGAGTTAAGCAAAGGTAAGCTAGCGTCATCTGTCCAGCAGTCCTTAAACCTTTTCCAAAACGCAGTAACAGACTATGAAGGTTTCTGTTTACAAGCTACAGCGACAGGCAAAAAAGACTTCCTTCATATGTGTATAGCTGCGTCCTTTGCAAGCTTTGCGCAAATAAGATATACAGCCATCGAGGGTAATAGTGGGCTTGGGACAGTGTTTTACTATTATCTAAACTCTGGGTTATTGATGCGTTAGGGATAGAGCTAGTGGACGCACCCTCCAGCAGTGAAGTTGGAGGCGATCCCATCTAGTGTGAAAGGGTTACTGCTGCCAAGAGATTTGTGTCTCTGAGCGCAGGATACATTGGAATGCAAGGGGGGGAGGCGAGAGGGATTTTAAAAGATTTACAGTTCTCTGCAGTTTCGCTTCTGTGCTAAACTGACATTTTTTCTTAAATCTCCATATAGAAAGGGTAATTACTGCCTTCCCGTAGGAATGGGTCCTGTCCTGCTTTCTCTGTCCATCCCGCTAAATTATCCACCCATGGGTTAACTAAGTAATACTCTGTGGTGGAGTTACGGGCAACATACATCTTGCATGTCTCCCCTGGTAAAGGTGGAGGATAAATGACTGTCTTACTCTGACCCCTTCCCATAGTAAATGCAATCTACACCAGCTTTCTACGCAATTTCCACAACAACTTACAACAACTGTCTATGCAATATCACAACAAAAATGCAGTTTACAAAAAAAAAAACCTTCTATACAATTTCACAACAAAAAATGCAATTTACAAAAACTTTCTATGCATGCATTAGCTAACACCAGTTAATTAGTCATTGACAATATCACAATATTATCTGTATAATGAGAACATGAAATCTTTTGACGGGTACGCTTACCTTCGTACAAGATGTCAGAAAAATACAGCGTTTTAAACAGGAAGCAAGAAAAGTGTTTGAGTAAAGATATCTGGCAGACGAAAACTTACCAGCCGTCTGGACCAAATATAAGAACTTATCTCACTACAAACATACAAGAATATATAGGCGATCAAATCGGGGTATTCTCTACGTTACGTATAGACCCCAGGTCTATGTTTTTTAAGTATCCCAGATACTAACGTCTTTGGAGAATTGCGCTTGGACGCCTGGTCCTTTCTCAGACGTATCTTTAAGTCCCAGACATTAAAGATTCTATGGTATCCCTGATACCTGTTTTATGCTTTTACATAAAACTTCGTAATATTAAGTCCCGGACTTAAATATTACCTTGTCACGTGTTCCCGGAACACTGACACGGATTCAGCTTCAGTGTATGACCGCAATCCTGTATGGCAAAGACAGACAATAAATTCTCTATCTTTACCATTCAGGGACGATCACTGAATCGCGGACGTAGCCCCCAGCTGAAAGGATTGCCCTTATACCTTAACCCTCGATGTGATGGCCTCTTAGACGTCTGGAGTGTAAACTCTTAGCCACAAGGTACATGCACAACACAAGCAGTAAGAATTCACACTGTTTTATTGAATGTTTAACATTGGTATAAAAAGAGAACACATAAGGGTGTAACTGATAAGTGTAAAAGGGCTCATTGGCTTAGGGGTAGGTGCCTGGGTGGGGTACGTAGGGGTGGTTAATACTTGACATAACATAATTGGATATAGCAGTTGCTAGGCAGATGTTATATACGTTGCATCAGACGGAACTTAACAAAGGATCTTTTAGTAACACACAGAAGTAGAAAAAGCAGGTTTCATCTAGTATAGAGCTGACCTTGGATGCCAGACCCACACAAGCCTGGTATCTGTATGAGAGACAAAGGCATCTAACACAGGGCAGCACGCATCCATTGCAAACACATAAGAGTTCATAAAGCATGTTTTAACCCTTCACTAGGGAAGTAGAAATATTCACTTTTACACTGTAACTATTATAAGGAAATTGATCATATAAAAAGTAATATTTACAAAGACAGAAGAGCTAACCCTTCAGACCCCAAATAATTCCTCCCCCTTATACGGCAATACTTCCATATGCCGTTTGGAATCCGCATCACCTTACCATTGTCGCGTCCATAAACTTCTTCTGGCAGATATGGACATCGCACTTACTCTCGATGCCAGAGTGCAAATATCCCTCTGTGCATCTCGCATATATAGAAATGCATCCTTTAAATGCTCTATAGTCAGTAAAATACTGTCCCTATCCAGGGTATCAATATTTTCAGTCAGGGAATCCGACCAAACCACCCCAGCACTGCACATCCATGCAGAGGCGATGGCTGGTCGCAGTATAACACCAGTATGAGTGTATATACTTTTCAGGGTAGTTTCCAGCCTCCTATCTGCTGGATCCTTGAGGGCGGCCGTTTCAGGAGACGGTAACGCCACTTGTTTTGATAAGCGTGTGAGCGCCTTATCCACCCTAGGGGGTGTTTCCCAGCGCGCCCTAACCTCTGGCGGGAAAGGATATAATGCCAATAACTTCTTTGAAATTAGCAGTTTTCTATCGGGGTTAACCAACGCTTCATCACACACTTCATTCAATTCGTCTGATTGAGGAAAAACTACAGGTAGTTTTTTCAGACCCCACATAATACCCCTTTTTGTGGTACATGCAGTATCAGAGATATGTAAAGCCTCCTTCATTGCCGTGATCATATAACGTGTGGCCCTACTGGAAAATACGTTTGTTTCTTCACCGTCGACACTAGATTCGGTGTCCGTGTCTGGGTCTGTGTCGACCGACTGAGGTAAAGGGCGTTTTACAGCCCCTGACGATGTCTGAGAGGCCTGTACAGGTACTAACTGGTTTTCCGGCAGTCTCATGTCGTCAACTGATTTTTGTAATGTGCTGACATTATCACGTAATTCCATAAATAAAGCCATCCATTCCGGTGTCGACTCCCTAGGGGGTGACATCACCATTACCGGCAATTGCTCCGCCTCCACACCAACATCGTCCTCATACATGTCGACACACACGTACCGACACACAGCAGACACACAGGGAATGCTCTTATCGAAGACAGGACCCCACTAGCCCTTTGGGGAGACAGAGGGAGAGTTTGCCAGCACACACCCAAGCGCTATAAATATATAGGAACAACCCTATAGAAGTGTTGTCTCCCTTATAGCAGCTTAATATATATCAAAAACGCCAAAAAAAGTGCCCCCCCCCTCTCTTTTTTACCCTGTTTCTGTAGTGCAGTGCAGGGGAGAGTCCTGGGAGCCTTCCTCGCAGCGGAGCTGAGCAGGAAAATGGCGCTGTGTGCTGAGGAGATAGGCCCCGCCCCCTATTTCGGCGGGCTCTTCTCCGGAGTTTGTGAGACCTGGCAGGGGTTAAATACATCCATATAGCCCCAAGGGCTATATGTGATGTATTTTTTAGCAAGAACAAGGTATTCTCATTGCTGCCCAGGGCGCCCCCTGCAGCGCCCTGCACCCTCCGTGACCGCTGGTGTGAAGTGTGTGACAACAATGGCGCACAGCTGCAGTGCTGTGCGCTACCTCATGAAGACTGAAAAGTCTTCTGCCGCCGGTTTCTGGACCTCTTCGCTTTTCGGCATCTGTAAGGGGGTCGGCGGCGCGGCTCCGGGACCGGACTCCATGGCTGGGCCTGTGTTCGATCCCTCTGGAGCTAATGGTGTCCAGTAGCCTAAGAAGCCAATCCATCCTGCACGCAGGTGAGTTCACTTCTTCTCCCCTAAGTCCCTCGTTGCAGTGAGCCTGTTGCCAGCAGGACTCACTGAAAATAAAAAACCTAAAAACTTTTTCTAAGCAGCTCTTTAGGAGAGCCACCTAGATTGCACCCTGCTCGGATGGGCACAAAAACCTAACTGAGGCTTGGAGGAGGGTCATAGGGGGAGGAGCCAGTGCACACCACCTGATCCTAAAGCTTTATTTTTGTGCCCTGTCTCCTGCGGAGCCGCTAATCCCCATGGTCCTGACAGAGTCCCCAGCATCCACTAGGATGTTAGAGAAAATGCTTTTAACCCTGCGTCAGGCGCACCTCTGGGACTCCTGGGTTCAGCTGCAGTGTGCCTGACAGGAGCCTGTTAGAAAATAGTCATTAGCACCTAATTAACTCAATTCTAACGCTCTTAAAGCGATCAGTGACCTTAATTAGGACAAAGGGAGAAAGGTTTTACGGGCCATTTCTGCAGAAAATCTCAAGCAGAAAAGAGAAAACACGAACAGGAGTATAAGTTTGGGCGCAGTGTGCCTGAGGGGCCACCCTGGACAAACCTACATATTTCCGCAAAATATATACAACCTTTGTAATTTTCATTCATAAAATAATTAATAGATAAAAATAAAAGGAAAAACAAACCATCAAAAGTCGAGTGTAGTTTGGGCGCAGTGTAGTCATGGGCAAAGTGAATCACTGAACTGAGTTGAGACACGACTCAGTTCAGTGAAGTGTCATTCAGTGAAGTGTCTCGAGTCAGTGTCTCGGCACATGAGTCATGACTCATTTGTTTGGAATGTGTTGCAGAGACTGCACATGAATCAGTGAGTTGTCAGTGCTGGAGGATCAGTGCTGGACTCATGGAGGGAGTTATTCAGCTGCAGTGATTGTGCAGTGCATCTGGGGGAGGCAGCTGCTTATGCACTGATTGTTAATAATATATTAACATAGATTCACTGTTATGTTGATATGTTATTAATAACCACTTATTGCATACTAGTTACAGAATATGCACATTACTTCTGGTTGAGGAGAGAAAGCTTAACAGCCATGAAATACATCATTCAGTCTGTAACTTACCCAAATAAAAACATTTTTTTTTATTTTGCATACTTTGCTAATTACATAATTTTAGGTGGGCTTGGATTTATTATATTATCCACTATCTAGCCTCCAGGGAGTTTGCCACCCACAATCACATTGAGCAGGAACAGTGAGTTGAGAACACTGAGCTGAGAGCCCTGTACCACAGGGGCTCCACCTCCTGCAGGCTTATGCTGCATGAATCAGATCCATCCACTGAGTCACTGAGTCTACACAGTGTACAACTGTCTCACTCACTGGCAGACTCAGGGAATCATGGGCCCTCATTCCGAGTTGTTCGCTCGGTAAAATTCTTCGCATCGCAGCGATTTTCCGCTTAATGCGCATGCGCAATGTCCGCAATGCGACTGCGCCAAGTAAATTTGCTATGTACTTAGGAATTTTACTCACGGCTTTTTCATCGTTCTGGCGATCGTAATGTGATTGACAGGAAATGGGTGTTACTGGGTGGAAACAGGCCGTTTTATGGGCGTGTGGGAAAAAACGCTACCGTTTCCGGAAAAAACGCAGGAGTGGCCGGAGGAACGGAGGAGTGTCTGGGCGAACGCTGGGTGTGTTTGTGACGTCAAACCAGGAACGACAAGCACTGAACTGATCGCAGATGCCGAGTAAGTCTGGAGCTACTCAGAAACTGCTACGAGGTGTGTAATCGCAATATTGCGAATACATCGGTCGCAATTTTAAAATGCTAAGATTCACTCCCAGTAGGCGGCGGCTTAGCATGAGCAAATCTGCTAAAATCCGCTTGCGAGCGAACAACTCGGAATGAGGGCCATGATTCATGACATGACTCAGGCACACCAGCACAGCACTCACTGACTGGTGAGTCGTGACTGCTCCCTCCCCCCTCCCACTGGGTGTCACCTGGTATAGCCTCTGGCCAATCACAGCTAAAGACACTCAGCAGAACACACTGACTGAAGGACACACTGAGTTTCCTCCCTCTGGCTGAGAGAGGCTGCTGCTGCAGCTGTCTCCATTCATTACACAGTGATACCCCTTTCACACCGCAGCTTATACCCGGTATTTTGCCGTTTTAACTGGCTTCCTAAACGGGTCAAGCTGCGATGTGAAAGGGTCCCCTTCAATTTACCGTTTTCAAAATACCGGTATTTTGAAACGGTAAAAAAGCAGGGTCCTACCCGTTTCAGTCCCATTTCACTGTGCAGTGTGAAAGGGTCTGAAACGGTATTTGCAAGCCCCAGAAGATGATAGGCTGTCTCCATGTGTGATGTCACCAGCCACAACCAGGAAACAGCTTGGAAAACACAGGAGACACATGAGAGAGTGGCTTTATACACGTTTAAATGTGAAAAACACGGAAAAAAATGGCGTGGGGTCCCCCCTCCAAAGCATAACCAGCCTCGGGCTCTTCGAGCTGGTCCTGGTTCTAAAAATGCGGGGAAAAAATTGACAGGGGATCCCCCGTATTTTTAAAACCAGCACCGGGCTCTGCGCCTGGTGCTGGTGCAAAAAATACGGGGGACAAAACGAGTAGGGGTCCCCCGTATTTTTCACACCAGCATCGGGCTCCACTAGCTGGACAGATAATGCCACAGCCGGGGGTCACTTTTATGCCGTGCCCTGCGGCCGTGGCATTAAATATCCAACTAGTCACCCCTGGCCGGGGTACCCTGGGGAAGTGGGGACCCCTTCAATCAAGGGGTCCCTCCCCCCAGCCACCCAAGGGCCAGGGGTGAAGCCCGAGGCTGTCCCCCCCATCCAATGGGCTGCGGATGGGGGGGCTGATAGCCTTTGTTGTAAATGAAAAGATATTGTTTTTTCCAGTAGTACTACAAGTCCCAGCAAGCCTCCCCCGCAAGCTGGTACTTGGAGAACCACAAGTACCAGCATGCGGGAGAAAAACTGGCCCGCTGGTACCTGTAGTTCTAATGGAAAAAAAATACCCAAATAAAAACAGGACACAGACACCGTCGACAGTAAAACTTTATTACACTCTGCCGACACACACATACTTACCTATGTTCACACGCCGACATCGGTCCTCTTCTCCATGTAGAATCCAGGGGTACCTGAAAATGAAAGTTCAATATACTCACCTCAGCCATGGTCCAGAGATAAATCCACGGACTTGGCAAAAAAAGAAAACGAACACCCGGACCTGCGGACCGAAAGGGGTCCCATGCTAGCATATGAGACTCCTCTCCCCGAATGCCGGGACATCACGTGACTCCTGTCACTGAAGTCCCTTCAGCCAATCAGGAAGCGCTACTTCCGTGGCGCTCACCTGATTGGCTGTGCGCTGTCTGTACTGTGACAGCACATCGCAAAGCCGCTCCATTACTTTCAATGGTGGGAACTTTGCGGGTAGCGGTGGGGTCACCCGCCGGTCAGCCGCTGACCGGCGGGTGACCTTACCGCTAGCCGCTAAGTTCCCACCATTGAAAGTAATGGAGCGGCTTTGCGATGTGCTGTCACAGTACAGACAGCGCACAGCCAATCAGGTGAGCGCAACGAAGTTGCGCTTCCTGATTGGCTTAGAGACCTTTCTGTGACAGCTGTCACTGACAGGTCTCATTCGTGGAAAGGTGTCCCATGTGTCAGCATGGGACCCCTTTCAGTCCGGCATGGAGCGGGTGTTCGGTTTGTTTTTTTGCCAAGTACGTGGATTTATCTCTGGACCATGGCTGAGGTGAGTATATTGATATTTTCTTTTCAGGTATCCGTGGATTCTACATGGAGAAGAGGACCGATGTCGGCGTGTGAACATAGGTAAGTATGTGTGTGTCGACGTATGAAATAAAGTTTTACTGTCGACGCTGTGTGTGTCCTGTTTTTATTTGGGTATTTTTTTCCCAGTAGTACTACAGGTACCAGCGGGCCCGTTTTTCTCCCGCATGCTGGTACTTGTGGTTCTCCAAGTACCAGCTTGCGGGGGAGGCTTGCTGGGACTTGTAGTACTACTGTAAAAAACAATATTCTTTCAATTTTGACAAGGCTATCAGCCCCCCCATCCGCAGCCCATTGGATGGGGGGGGACAGCCTCGGGCTTCACCCCTGGCCCTTGGGTGGCTGGGGGGGGGGGACCCCTTGATTGAAGGGGTCCCCACTCCCCCAGGGTACCCCGGCCAGGGGTGACTAGTTGGATATTTAATGCCACGGCCGCAGGGCATGGCATAAAAGTGACCCCCGGCTGTGGCATTATCTGTCCAGCTAGTGGAGCCCGATGCTGGTGTGAAAAATACGGGGGACCCCTACTCGTTTTGTCCCCCGTATTTTTTGCACAAGCACCAGGCGCAGAGCCCGGTGCTGGTTTTAAAAATACGGGGGATCCCCTGTCAATTTTTTCCCTGCATTTTTAGAACCAGGACCAGCTCGAAGAGCCCGAGGCTGGTTATGCTTTGGAGGGGGGACCCCACGCCATTTTTTCCCGTGTTTTTAACCATTCCATCTTAAAAAAATAATAATAATTTTAAAAAATATATAAATAATACTTGTGCCTCCAAAAAAGACAAACCAAGTACCTAATCCCATCTAATAAAAATAGATATGCTTCAAGCTGCTGGGTTCCATCGTACGACTATCCAAATTATTAATAATGAATTAATTAGTGATTAATAATAATGTGTGGGCCAGAAAAGTCCATTTATAATGACAACCACTGTTTTCTATGGGTGAAACGGGTTCAGTGTGAAAGGTACCAAAACGGGAATGAAATGGTAATTTACTGGTTACAACATGAGATGTGAAAGGGGTTTAACTGCTCAGACCCGTTTTAAGAACCGTTTCAAATACCATTTCAAAAGCAGGTTTTGCGATGTGAAAGCAGCATGAGTGACTCGAATCATTCACACTTCCTGATGATTCGAGTCACTGTGTTGAGACAGTGAGTCAGTAGCCATCTCTAGCGCAGTGTGCCTGAGAGGCAAGAAGGGTCACTACTGCACTCCACGCAGGCAGCGGGAAAACTGAGGGGGGTTTCGAACAGCACCTAGAGCAGGCATTCCCAACCACGGTCCTCAAGGCACACCAACAGTGCAGGTTTTAGTGATATCCAGGCTTCAGCACAGATGGTTAAATCAAAATAACTGAGCTACTAATTAAGTCACCTGTGCTGAAGCCTGGATATCACTAAAACCAGGACTGTTAGTGTGCCTTGAGGACCGAGGTTGGGAATGCTTGACATAGAGATAGTGTAGAGATGTGCCCTGTGGGCACATCAGTGGTGCTGTCCCTGGCTGGGGACAACGCTGGGGCAGCTTGTCTGTCCCCAGCGTTGGGTGCGTGGCGGCGGCGGGTGTCCGGTGCAGGGATTACCCTTTTCCCTGCACCGGACCAGAGGCTGCGGAGAGGTTCAAATATTGGCGCCCTCCGGGAGCCAATCGCGGCGGCCAATCAGAGATGGGCGCGGCGAGCCAATCGGCGCTCGCCGCGTCATAGGCCCCGCCCCCGGCGTCTGACGCCGGGCGGGAGCCGAAGAGACCGCGCGCGCGGAAGAGCGCGAAGAAAGCAGCCGGGACCTGGAGAGAGGAGTCGGCGCGCCGGAGCGCAGAAGAGAATCCGGCGCGGAGGAGAAGACGACGGCCGTGGGAAGAAGAGCTCCGGTGGCCGCTGAAGAGGCCGGAAGATGTCGGGCTCCTACAAGAAGATGTCCAGCAGCGGCTGGACGCGGAGCAGCGGAGGCGACGCCGCTGGCCAGGACGGGTCAGCGGCAGAAGAGGGCGCCGGAGACCCCTTGGAGCAGGTGAGGCCTCAGTGAGGCTACTTCCACCCCCTCTCCTTTCCTCCCTAGACCACCGGGTGTTCGGGCATTAGGCCCGTGGGCAGAGTCAGGCCCTCCCGGCCTGTGGGCAATCAGTCGGGCCCTCCCGGCCCGTGGGCACAGTCAGGCCCTTCCGGCCTGTGGGCACCTTTAGTCGGGCCCTGCGCAGTCGGGGTTCCCCCCGGCCCGGCTAAGACTTGGGGGTCACCATTTGGGTAGTTTGGGTATTAGGCCCAAGCTACCCCTCCAGCGCCAGTTAGGCGGGCATTAGGCCCGAGGGCAAGTACAGGCAATAGGCCTGAGGGGACAGTAGGGGCACTAGGCCCTACTTCAGTTGGCGGCCGCTAGGGATATATAAAGGTGATGCTGGGTACTAGGCCCAGGTCACCCCACGAGTGACAAGTTAGGCGGGCGCTAGGCCCGTGGGTGAAATCAGGCCTCCGGCCTGTGTGCAGTCAGGGGGCGCTAGGCCCAGTGGATAAGTGCCCCCGAGGTGAATAAAGGTGGCACTGGGCACTAGGCCTAGGCCACCCTGAGGTGTTTAGGTAGGCAGGTCCGCTTGACCTGAGCCCTATAGAAGGAAGTGTACAGGAGGTGGGCAGGCTGTGTGGCGCCCACCCACTTCCAGCGGCAGGTAGGGATTTAAAGGGACAGCACCGTGTGATCTTGTATTCCGATATTGTGATGTATGTTGTTACCGTGCAGGGCAAAGTGTCTGTTTGTTTTAAGTTTGTGCATAGTTGTGTTGCACCACTCACACAAGCTAGTTTGAGGGCTCTGTTTATGTAGCTAGTATAGCGGACGCACACTAGGGTAGTTCTAGGCCCTGCACGGCTGTTTCTCTCTTTGCCTCCTTACATGGACCTGTAAGTGGAGAAGATCGGAGTACAAGACGTAGGACGGTGAGTAACATCGGTCTGTGTGTTCCTTCTGTGTGTGTCCCTATCTGTCTCCCTACCTTCAGGGCGAACGGTGAGCCTTGCACGCCGGTGCAAGGTAGAATTTCCACCTGGTGCGAGAGTGCCAATAGGTGAAATTCGGGCTCTGAGGCGGACGCCTGGGATGACCCTTACCTAGCCCGAAAGCACTATTTTTCTCGGGGTCGGAGGGCGTTTCGGTCCACAGTTAGGAGGACGGCACTCAGCAATCTCCTTCCTCCTAGGTCGTCGTGTCCGCGTCCGACGGAAGATTTGCCAGGTCCGTTGAAGGTTCCGGTACCTGAAGGTGAGAGAGAGCGGCGCCTGGTGAGTACCGAAAATACACCTGCACGGCAGCAGGCACCACCACACGCACCGCCGCACCTCTTACAATAGGAAGGTACTAGGAGGCACAGGCAACTGCACTCCCTTGGGGCGGAGAGGGGAGTGAGAAAAGCTTTGCGGCGCCTGTCAGGCCAGCTGCGCCTGACGGAGGGTTAAATGAAAATGAAAATAAAAAAATCGCATTTTTGTCAAAACAAATCATCAGTCAGTGGTTGATTAAAAAAAGGAAAAAAAAAAGCATGTCAGACAATAATGGAATTGCTGACCTATTTCAGGTATTCTTAGCACCCCGCATTCCCTTCTGTCAGCCTCATGGAAACTTATATACTGTATGATGGAAAAATTGTGTTTCATTAAAACTAAAAATAGGCAAAACTACTGGGATGGTCACACACATACACTCACACCACCCTCCCCGTAGTCACACAACTTAAACCAGTCCAGAACCCGGTCCCAGACTTCTCATTTGTGCAGATCCCCCGCCAGTGACTGTGAGGGGGCGAGGACCGGATAATAGTACATTTTTGATCACTGAGCAGTAGCAGCTTCTTATAACTTTCTCATTGTGTCACTCCCCACCCAGATGACTCTCTGTCTCCCCGCGCCCGGAGTAGGAAACTGCTGCTGCTGAGGCTGAGGGGAGGGAGGACCTGAGTCCGGAGGGAGGAGCCAGGGAGCCCGGTCTCTGGGCCATGTCTTCATTTCCCTGGGTGTGGTTACTAGCTAGGAGTCTGGAGACCTTAGTGTTCCGTTAGCCGGAGAGAGGAGCGCCCACATTGCTGCACACAGAGCACAGACAGCAGCCCGGAGGAGACCCGTTACATAGCTCGCACGCCGGCCCTGTATGGAGAGGAGCTGAGATCTGCACCAGACAAGTTACAGAGAACTCGCAAGCAGCTGCCACGATGCCAAAAACAGTGAGTCCCTTCCTCCCCCCCGCTCAGCAGCGCTCCCGTCTCTCCGCCAAACTTTGCTCGTGTCACTGACCGTGTAGCGGCAGCTCTATAGCCGCATAGGCATTCTGTAATGCAATATATAATCTAGCAGGACATCAGGACCGGTGAAGGGACACGAGTGTAGCAGAGTGCTGGGCTGCTGGTGGCATCTCTCCCGCACTGGTCCGTTTTGCGCCATTTTCAGGACTGTATAATGTCCTGTGGGTAGTGAATGAGAGAGCCCCGTACGGCTGCCGCAATCTGTGAGCAGTGTGATGTCATGCATGGGGCTGCTCACTCGCAGCGTTTAGTTAGTGTTGTGTTTTCTCTCTTAGATAACTGTCATCTGGAAAGTATTCTTCTTATTATTATTATTATTATTATTATTATCATCATCATGTTTCCCAGTAACACATCCCCGACATATGCCCTAGACCTTAAGTGTGTATAAAAGTCAGACTTTTTATTAGTGACGCAACTTTATGTATGTAGATCCCAAAAGGAACAGGCTGTATCTGTTTGCGCCACTGTTAAAGCATAGGTCCACAGGTGTCATTTGTTCCCTGCATGCATAGAGATATGGTACTTGGATACTTTAGGAAGTGTTTTAAGGTAAGAGTTGGTGCTATGCTGTGGTGGGGGCCCCTGTTCTTCAGTGTATTTCCCCCCCATTGTGGGATACATTGGAAAGATCTCCCTAGGGTGTGTGAGGTCAGGGTGTCTCCCTTAGTAGTCTTGTACCAACAGGAAGTGACTAATGTTAACCATTCACTATCCATCAGTGGTCATTTGACAGGTCCTCCCTCCATTCATTACATTATATGACTGGCAGACCATGGAGAGGTCGCAGATCTCATTTGTTTTACTTCTGAGAAGATTCTTGAAATATTTGGCATTCCCCCCCCCCCACAGGACAGTGTTTAGTTACATGTTCAGATCTTTAGTTTTCCTTGTTCCAGTGACAAAGACAGCATTTGAGTCCACTCAATAAACTTTTCATGAGTATTGGTGGGAGTACATTCTGTAAGAACTTCTTCTGTTTCTATGTATGTGTGTGCTCAGTGAGTAATCCGGTTATCATTATACTAACGTACAGTAATCTGTAGAAGGGCAAAATTCATGAGCTTGGTCTATGCTACATTATACTGGGCATATACTGTCTAATTATCGGCACAGTCAGCCTATAATCATCTGGCCAATAATTGAACAGTGTATTGTTGCGACCAGTCAGTAATTATCGGTATGTCAGACATGCTTGAACGATAGATTATATAAGTGGCCTGCTTTATCTGGCAGTGTACAGATATGTCCTCTTGCATCCTTGCTGTCACGCTAAACAGCCCTTTAAGTTGCGCCATGCCGTAGCTGCACTCTGTAGCACTGATCGTCTTTTTTTGCGTCTTTTGCGGTTAAAATGCGTCTTACGCAATGTAATGCAATAAAATGCACGAGCAGCTTCTGCTGAATAAAACGATATGCAGCATGCCTATATTCTGTGTGTGTTCGCGACTGTATTTGCACACAAATTGCTATGCTACAGTGTTTTCCTGGAAAACACTAACATTTCATTTCGGATGCAGATAGAGCCGCTATTATACACAGAATATAGACATGCAGCATATAATTTTATTCAGCAGAAGCTGCTCCTGTATCTTTCTTGCATTACATTGCGTCTAAGACACATTTTTGCTGCAAAAGACACAAAAAAGACACTCGGTACTACCAAGTCACATGGCACTCACGCGTTATGTAACGTGACTTATAGCGCATGGAACAAAGTTGTAAGAAGACACATCTATATATGCTCGGTGGCCGACCACGTGACATTTACCCTGTTCCTTCTCAATGAAGTAGAGTTTTGGCACACTGTAATTAAGTTTAATAAATTTTAGAATGTACAAATTCAGTAACTTGGTTCTAAGGGGGGTATTTATCAAAGCAATAAGATATAAAACACTAACCATTTAACTTCTAACTCTCATTTTACAGACTGTTTAAAAACTGACAGGTATTGGTTGATTGTTGCTTTAGTTTTCTCCACTTTCTCTCTGTCTGTCTCTCTCTCTATGCTTTGATAGATACTTTCAAGTCTCTATGCTGAAGACGTACCCTTTACACCTCTCCCCCATAAACTCATGTCAATGTCCCAGGTAATACCTTCCCCTCATAGGCTCCTGTCACCTCTCCCATGTAATATCTCTTAAAAGCTTCTGTCACCTGCCCCAGGTAACACCTGTCCCCTAAAAGCTCCTGTCACCTCTCCCAGCTAATACATATGTCTCGTATGCACCTGCCACCTACCCAAGGTAATAACTGTCTCTTAAAAGTTCTTGTCACCTCTCCCAGGTAATTTGGCTATAAATGTTATATAAAACACCTTTTCATTTATAACTAGAGAGCAGAAAGTTCTCCATTCATGAACTATACAGCACTTGTTTTAAATTGTTTTTGACTTATGTTCTGTTCAACACATGGTTAAAGCTGTTCTTATTCAAAAATTAATTTTCGCCACATGAAAAGGTGGACAAAACATTTTTGCACTTTTTTTTTTTTTTGTCTGTTTCGCTGTCTGAGCACGTGGACCCCCAATTAGTGCACCGCTTCCCCTCGCATGGCTCTCTTCGATTGCTGTGCCTCGCTCAACTACCGCTGTGCTCGGCACAGGATCCTATTCCCAATCGTAGATCACGTGGATGCTAAGGTATGAAAAAATTAAAAAAAAATAAATAAAAACCATAAACACTGTGTGTGTCGACCATTTGTACCTGTTGACCATAAGCACTGTCGACCTTTCATAGGTCGTCCTAAGGCATGTTGACAATATGTAGACCTATTGACTGTCTAACTAGACACTGTAGATCTGTTGACCGGATACCCCCTAACTGTGCCGATAGTATTACCTTTCAGTGTGAACCATTAACAGAATGCTTCACTACTTGTTTATGACTAGGCCTCTGAAACAGAAAAACGGAACATAAAACTCGACACAAGCTTTTATCAATCTACAGTATATAAAGTACATCTTGCCTAATTGTGTATGCCAAATGCACTTTTATTGCAATAGTTGTGATAACCAACAAACACAGGAAATGTTACTTTCAGGAAAACTAACATTTTAAGGTAAAGATTTTACAAAGTGAGAAATGACCCAGGACCTGTGTGAGCTATATTTATAGATTATGTATTATTATATTTTGTGTAAGTCTGTCCCACCAGTACATAAGGTAAACTTATAGCAATAGTTTAGGATACCACAGTATTTATTGCCTGCTGCATACCAGTATCCTTAAAACGAATTCAAATGAGAAATTTCAATTTTCATAATAGTGGGTATACTTTGGAATTCGCTGTAAACAGCATAGTAACTAAATCTGGTCGTAAACTACACACCATAATTGTCAGTGTATGGCCTAAACTTCAGGCTGTGAATGGAGGTAGCCTCAATACATTGTGTAGTGCAGGTGATCTCAAGTACCACCAAACAGGTCATGTTTTGTGGATTTCTTTATTCATGCACTAGTGAGTTCATCTATTTTTTTTTGGGTCAGTATCGGTAATTATCCCACATATTTCCACATACAGATACCTGCAAAACATGACCTGTTAGGAAAATGTAAGTGTTGAGGTTGAGAACCACTACTGTAGAGGGACTCCAACTAACTAACTGTCATCTTCTCCCATGTCCCTGTTGGCTGCAGTGTATGACCAACTTAAGATTGTGGGCTCCATATGAATCGGACACCTATTGATCCCTTTTGATTGTATTACTCGACGGTTCAAAATAAGCCTGTCTAGCTCCACTATAATAATTTTATCTATTTATATCTGCCAAACTACTGGATGTATACACAGATTTATCTTAATGCTGCTTGCATTGTATGATCAATAAATAGTGAGGTGGAAATTCAATTAGATGCGGGGTTTACCTCATGACCAATTGCTGTTAAAAATACCCGCAGTACAGGGAAAGGCTATTCAATAAAATAGCCTTATTCCCAGCCTGAAAAATCGGAATACGTGCAGAAACGCACTACTTCCGTGTAAACTGCGGAATCGGTGTGTTTTTTTTTATTTTCTGTCCAGCACGCAACTTATTTTGGAGTTTTGTTACTGTGAGGTTCAGTCAGACCCTGGGGACTTGTGCGCAGGTAAACACCGCTAATTGAATATGCCTGGAGCATCAGTTAGTCACTGAATTCCACCCCGAAGTATCTGAGTTTTAGCAAAACTTAAGAACTCGTGGCATGTTATTATGTCACGCCCTCCATTTCATACTCTGACACTGTACTTCCTTCTGTGTTCTGTTCTCTTGGCCAGTTGTTCCTTAAGAATCATCGTGCTGCTTTTGCTGCTCCAAGTTTCTGTGCCTCCTCTATCATTCTGTCTATATGGTGTTTTGTAATGTAGTCATAATGTATATCTTTACTTAGTTACAATCTATCTACAGAGGACTGAGCCAAGAGTCTTGCCTCCTTCTGGGGTAAGTCTAGCAATGGGTGATTACATTTTATAGCAGTGGGTGATTATATTTTAGAGCAAAGGCCAAATCTGGCTTCTTATTGAATGAAATATTTCTGGTTCTGCTCTGCTAAGCTCAAAGTTAGTCAAGTTTGTACTTGACTATACAACATGTAGAATTAGGTTGGAAAGACATTGATATGAGTTAGAAACTTTTAAGACATTGTGAAATTAAAACAAAATAATTAGTGGATGAGAATTTTTCTATTTGGAAACTACATACTTTGAAGAAAAGGGACAGAAGTTTGCTAAGGCTGTTATAGTCAATTATTTTTTTTTTTACTACAAATCTTTTATCATTTTTTCCCCTTAAATGGAAGTTCTTATCCCTTTAGGGTGCACAAATCAAAAGCTTAAACTCTGAAAGTATACAACTTCCTCTAAATGGTTAATAACTTGTTGCAACGCATAGTTTAAAATATCATATAGATTTATTTTTTATATACAGGTTGAGTATCCCATATCCAATATGCTTGGGACCAGAGGTATTTTGGATATCAGATTTTTCCGTATTTTGGAATAATTGCATACCATAATAAGATATCATGGCGATGGGACCCAAGTCTAAGCACAGAATGCATTTATGTTTCGTATACACCTTATACACACAGCCTGAAAGTAATTTTAGCCAATATTTTTAATAACTTTGTGCATTAAACAAAGTTTGTGTACATACACACAATTCATTTATGTTTCATATACACAGCCTGGAGGTCATTTAATACAATATTTTAATAACTTTGTGTATTAAACAAAGTTTGTGTACATTGAGCCATCAGAAAACAAAGGTTTCACTATCTCACTCAAAGTCCGTATTTCGGAATATTTGGATATGGGATACTCAACCTGTACTAATCTGTCCTATACATTCTCCTAAAGTATGTTGAGAGACAATTTCTTGTACTTGTAGTCCTTGCCAAAAAGATGCACGTTTACCATATAATACAGTATTATATATGTACACCATATAATACCATATTAAGCTGTTCGTGTGTGTGTGTATGTATGTATGTATATATATATATATATATATATATATATATATATATATATATATATATATATATATATATATATATATATATATATATATATATAATTTATTTCTCTGACGTCCTAGTGGATGCTGGGAACTCCGAAAGGACCATGGGGAATAGCGGCTCCGCAGGAGACTGGGCACAACTAAAGAAAGCTTTTAGGTCACCTGGTGTGCACTGGCTCCTCCCACTATGACCCTCCTCCAAGCCTCAGTTAGATTTTGTGCCCGGCCGAGGTTGGATGCACACTAGGGGCTCTCCTGAGCTTCTAAAAAGAAAGTATATAATTAGGTTTTTTATTTTACAGTGAGACCTGCTGGCAACAGGCTCACTGCAGCGAGGGACTAAGGGGAGAAGAAGCGAACCTACCTGCTTGCAGCTAGCTTGGGCTTCTTAGGCTACTGGACACCATTAGCTCCAGAGGGATCGACCGCATGGAACTGGCCTTGGTGTTCGGTCCTGGAGCCGCGCCGCCGTCCCCCTTACAGAGCCAGAAGCAAGAAGAGGTCCGGAAAATCGGCGGCAGAAGACATCAGTCTTCACCAAGGTAGCGCACAGCACTGCAGCTGTGCGCCATTGCTCCTCATACACACTTCACACTCCGGTCACTGAGGGTGCAGGGCGCTAGGGGGGGGCGCCCTGAGCAGCAATAAAAACACCTTGGCTGGCAAAAATACCACAATATATAGCCCCAGAGGCTATATATGTGATAATTACCCCTGCCAGAATCCATAAAAAAGCGGGAGAAAAGTCCGCGAAAAAGGGGCGGAGCTATATCCTTCAGCACACTGGCGCCATTTCTCCCTCACAGCTCCGCTGGAGGGAAGCTCCCTGGCTCTCCCCTGCAGTCTACACTACAGAAAAGGGTAAAAAAGAGAGGGGGGGCACTAAATTTAGGCGCAGTATATATAACAGCAGCTATAGGGGACATAATTCAGTTAGTCCCTGCATTATATAGCGCTCTGGTGTGTGCTGGCATACTCTCTCTCTGTCTCCCCAAAGGGCTTTTGTGGGTCCTGTCCTCTGTTAGAGCATTCCCTGTGTGTGTGCGGTGTGTCGGTACGGCTGTGTCAACATGTTTGATGAGGATAATGATGTGGAGGCGGAGCAGATGCCTATAGAAGGGATGTCACCCCCTGCGGGGCAGACACCTGAGTGGATGGACTTATGGAAGGAATTGCGTGCACGTGTCGACTCCTTACACAAAAAATTTGACGACATGCCAAATGCGGGACAGCCGGCTTCTCAGCTCGTGCCTGTCCAGGCATCTCAAAGGCCATCGGGGGCTCTAAAATGCCCGCTACCTCAGATGGCAGACGCGGATTTCTACACGGATACTGACACCAGTGTCGACGACGATGAGTCAAGTCTAATGTCCACTAAGGCCATTCGTTGCATGATTGAAGCAATGAAAGAGGTGTTACAAATTTCTGATATAAACCCAGGTACCACTAAAAAGGGTATTATGTTTGGGGAGAAAAAACTACCCGTAGTTTCTCTAACGTCCTAAGTGGATGCTGGGGACTCCGTCAGGACCATGGGGAATAGCGGCTCCGCAGGAGACAGGGCACAAAAATAAAGCTTTAGGATTAGGTGGTGTGTACTGGCTCCTCCCCCTATGACCCTCCTCCAAGCCTCAGTTAGGTTTTTGTGCCCGTCCGAGCAGGGTGCAATCTAGGTGGCTCTCCTAAAGAGCTGCTTAGAAAAAGTTTTTTAGGTTTTTTATTTTCAGTGAGTCCTGCTGGCAACAGGCTCACTGCATCGAGGGACTTAGGGGAGAGAATTTCAACTCACTTGCGTGCAGGATGGATTGGATTCTTAGGCTACTGGACACCATTAGCTCCAGAGGGAGTCGGAACACAGGTCTCACCCTGGGGTTCGTCCCGGAGCCGCGCCGCCGACCCCCCTTACAGATGCTGAAGATTGAAGGTCCGGAAACAGGCGGCAGAAGGCTCTTCAGTCTTCATGAAGGTAGCGCACAGCACTGCAGCTGTGCGCCATTGTTGTCACACACTTCACACCAAGCGGTCACGGAGGGTGCAGGGCGCTGCTGGGGGCGCCCTGGGCAGCAATATTTAATACCTTTATGGCAAAAGAATACATCACATATAGCCATTGAGGCTATATGTATGTATTTAACCCATGCCAGATATCTAAAACTCCGGGAGAAAAGCCCGCCGAAATAGGGGGCGGGGCTTATTCTCCTCAGCACACAGCGCCATTTTCCTGCTCAGCTCCGCTGTGAGGAAGGCTCCCAGGACTCTCCCCTGCACTGCACTACAGAAACAGGGTAAAACAGAGAGGGGGGGCATTTTTTGGCGATATTTTGATATATTTAAGCTGCTATAAGGAACACTTATATAAGGTTGTTCCCATATATATTATAGCGCTTGGGTGTGTGCTGGCAAACTCTCCCTCTGTCTCCCCAAAGGGCTAGTGGGGTCCTGTCTTCGATAAGAGCATTCCCTGTGTGTCTGCTGTGTGTCGGTACTTGTGTGTCGACATGTATGAGGACGATGTTGGTGTGGAGGCAGAGCAATTGCCGATAATGGTGATGTCACCCCCCAGGGAGTCGACACCGGAATGGATGGCTTTGTTTATGGAATTACGTGATAATGTCAGCACATTACAAAAATCAGTTGACGACATGAGACGGCCGGCAAACCAGTTAGTACCTGCCCAGGCGTCTCAGACACCGTCAGGGGCTGTAAAGCGCCCTTTACCTCAGTCGGTCGACACAGACCCAGACACAGACACTGAATCTAGTGTCGACGGTGATGAAACAAACGTATTTTCAAGTAGGGCCACACGTTATATGATCACGGCAATGAAGGAGGCTTTGCATATCTCTGATACTGCAAGTACCACAAAAAGGGGTATTATGTGGGGGGTGAAAAAACTACCTGTAGTTTTTCCTGAATCAGAGGAATTAAATGATGTATGTGATGAAGCGTGGGTTAACCCAGATAGAAAAGTGCTAATTTCAAAAAAAAGTTATTAGCATTATACCCTTTCCCGCCAGAGGTTAGGGCGCGCTGGGAAACACCCCCTAGGGTGGATAAGGCGCTCACACGCTTATCAAAACAAGTGGCGTTACCGTCTCCTGATACGGCCGCCCTCAGGGATCCAGCTGATAGGAGACTGGAAACTACCCTAAAAAGTATATACACACATACTGGTGTTATACTGCGACCAGCCATCGCCTCAGCCTGGATGTGCAGTGCTGGGGTCGTCTGGTTGGATTCCCTGACTGAAAATATTGATACCCTGGATAGGGACAGTATTTTATTGACTATAGAGCAATTAAAGGATGCTTTCCTTTATATGCGAGATGCTCAGAGAGATATTTGCACTCTGGCATCGAGAGTAAATGCGATGTCCATATCTGCCAGAAGGAGTTTATGGACGCGACAGTGGTCAGGTGATGCGGATTCCAAACGACATATGGAAGTATTGCCGTATAAAGGGGAGGAATTATTTGGCGTCAGTCTATCGGATCTGGTGGCCACGGCAACTGCCGGAAAATCCACCTTTTTACCTCAGACCCCCTCCCAACAGAAAAAGACCGTCTTTTCAGCCGCAGTCCTTTCGGTCCTATAAGAACAAGCGGACAAAAGGACAGTCATATCTGCCTCGGGGCAGAGGAAGGGGTAAGAGAGGGCAGCAAGCAGCCCCTGCCCAGGAACAGAAGCCCTCTCAGGGTTCTGCGAAGCCCTCAGCATGACGCTGGGGCCTTACAAGCGGACTCAGGAGCGGTGGGGGGTCGACTCAGGAATTTCAGCGCGCAGTGGGCTTGCTCACAGGTGGACCCCTGGATCCTGCAGGTAGTATCTCAGGGTTACAGGTTGGAATTCGAGAAGTCTCCCCCTCGCAGGTTCCTAAAGTCTGCTTTGCCAACGTCTCCCTCAGACAGGGCGATGGTATTGGAAGCCATTCACAAGCTGTTTTCTCAGCAGGTGATAGTCAAGGTACCCCTCCTACAACAGGGAAAGGGGTATTATTCCACACTATTTGTGGTACCGAAGCCGGACGGCTCGGTAAGACCTATTCTAAATCTGAAATCTTTGAACCTGTACATACAAAAATTCAAGTTCAAGATGGAGTCACTCAGAGCAGTGATAGCGAATCTGGAAGAAGGGGACTTTATGGTGTCCCTGGACATAAAGGATGCTTACCTGCATGTCCCAATTTGCCCTTCACATCAAGGGTACCTCAGGTTCGTGGTGCAAAACTGTCATTATCAGTTTCAGACGCTGCCGTTTGGATTGTCCACGGCACCTCGGGTCTTTACCAAGGTAATGGCCGAAATGATGATTCTTCTGCGAAGAAGAGGCGTATTAATTATCCCTTACTTGGACGATCTCCTGATAAGGGCAAGGTCCAGAGAACAGCTGGAGGGAGGATGGAGTAGCACTAACCCGACTAGTGCTGCAACAACACGGGTGGATTCTGAATTTTCCAAAATCTCAGTTGACCCCGACGACACGTCTGCTGTTCCTGGGAATGATTCTTGACACGGTTCAGAAAAAGGTGTTTCTTCCGGTGGAGAAAGCCAGGGAGTTATCCGAACTTGTCAGGAACCTCCTAAAACCAGGGAAAGTGTCTGTGCATCAATGCACAAGAGTCCTGGGAAAGATGGTGGCTTCTTACGAAGCGATTCCATTGGGCAGATTCCACGCACGAACTTTTCAGTGGTATCTGCTGGACAAATGGTCCGGATCACATCTGCAGATGCATCAGCGGATAACCTTATCGCCACGGACAAGGGTGTCTCTTCTGTGGTGGTTGCAGAGTGCTCATCTGTTAGAGGGCCGCAGATTCGGCATACAGGACTGGGTCCTGGTGACCACGGATGCCAGTCTGAGAGGCTGGGGAGCGGTCACACAGGGAAGAAACTTCCAGGGAGTATGGTCAAGCCTGGAGATGTCTCTTCACATAAATATACTGGAGCTAAGAGCGATTTACAATGCTCTAAGTCTGGCAAAACCCCTGCTTCAGGGTCAGCCGGTGTTGATCCAGTCGGACAACATCACGGCAGTCGCCCACGTAAACAGACAGGGCGGCACAAGAAGCAGGACAGCAATGGCAGAAGCTGCAAGGATTCTTCGCTGGGCGGAAGATCATGTGATAGCACTGTCAGCAGTATTCATTCCGGGAGTGGACAACTGGGAAGCAGACTTCCTCAGCAGACACGATCTACACCCGGGAGAGTGGGGACTTCATCCAGAAGCCTTCCACATGATTGTGAACCGTTGGGAAAAACCAATGGTGGATGTGATGGCGTCCCGCCTCAACAAAAAACTGGACAGGTATTGCGCCAGGTCAAGAGACCCTCAGGCAATAGCTGTGGACGCTCTGGTAACACCGTGGGTGTTCCAGTCAGTGTATGTGTTCCCTCCTCTGCCTCTCATACCAAAAGTACTGAGAATTATACGGCAAAAGGGAGTAAGAACGATACTAGTGGCTCCGGATTGGCCAAGAAGAACTTGGTACCCGGAACTTCAAGAGATGCTCACGGAGGATCCGTGGCCTCTACCTCTAAGACGGGACCTGCTTCAGCAGGGACCGTGTCTATTCCAAGACTTACCGCGGCTGCGTTTGACGGCATGGCGGTTGAACGCCGAATTCTAAGGGAAAAAGGCATTCCGGAAGAGGTCATTTCTACACTGGTAAAAGCCAGGAAGGAGGTGACTGCACAACATTATCACCGCATTTGGAGAAAATATGTTGCGTGGTGTGAGGCCAGGAAGGCCCCCACGGAGGAATTTCAACTGGGTCGATTCCTACATTTCCTGCAAACAGGATTGTCTATGGGCCTCAAATTGGGGTCCATTAAGGTTCAAATTTCGGCCCTGTCGATTTTCTTCCAGAAAGAATTGGCTTCAGTTCCTGAAGTCCAGACTTTTGTAAAAGGAGTACTACATATACAGCCCCCGGTTGTGCCCCCAGTGGCACCGTGGGATCTTAATGTAGTCTTGGATTTTCTCAAATCCCATTGGTTTGAGCCGCTCAAATCGGTGGAGTTGAAGTATCTTACATGGAAAGTAACCATGCTACTGGCCCTGGCTTCAGCCAGGAGAGTATCAGAATTGGCGGCTTTATCATATAAGAGCCCATATCTGATTTTCCATACGGACAGGGCAGAACTGCGGACGCGTCCTCATTTTCTGCCTAAGGTGGTGTCAGCGTTTCACCTGAACCAGCCTATTGTGGTGCCTGCGGCTACTAACGATTTGGAGGATTCCAAGTTGTTGGACGTGGTCCGGGCATTGAAAATATATATTTCAAGAACGGCGGGAGTCAGAAAGTCTGACTCACTGTTTATATTGTATGCACCCAACAAGATGGGTGCTCCTGCTTCTAAGCAGACGATTGCTCGTTGGATTTGTAGCACAATTCAACTTGCACATTCTGTGGCAGGCTTGCCACAACCTAAATCTGTCAAGGCCCATTCCACAAGGAAAGTGGGCTCATCCTGGGCGGCTGCCCGGGGGGTCTCGGCATTACAACTCTGCCGAGCTGCTACTTGGTCAGGGGCACGTTTGCAAAATTCTACAAATTTGATACCCTGGCTGAGGAGGACCTTGAGTTCTCTCATTCGGTGCTGCAGAGTCATCCGCACTCTCCCGCCCGTTTGGGAGCTTTGGTATAATCCCCATGGTCCTGACGGAGTCCCCAGCATCCACTTAGGACGTTGGAGAAAATATGAATTTACTTACCGATAATTCTATTTCTCGTAGTCCGTAGTGGATGCTGGGCGCCCATCCCAAGTGCGGATTGTCTGCAATACTTGTACATAGTTATTGTTACAAACAAATTCGGGTTGTTATTGTTGTGAGCCGTCTGTTCAGAGGCTCCTACGTTTGTCATACTGTTAACTGGGTTCAGATCACAAGTTATACGGTGTGATTGGTGTGGCTGGTATGAGTCTTACCCGGGATTCAATATCCTTCCTTATTGTGTACGCTCGTCCGGGCACAGTATCCTAACTGAGGCTTGGAGGAGGGTCATAGGGGGAGGAGCCAGTACACACCACCTAATCCTAAAGCTTTATTTTTGTGCCCTGTCTCCTGCGGAGCCGCTATTCCCCATGGTCCTGACGGAGTCCCCAGCATCCACTACGGACTACGAGAAATAGAATTATCGGTAAGTAAATTCTTATTTTTTCCCCATCAGAAGAATTAAATGAAGTGTGTGAAGAAGCGTGGGCTTTCCCTGATAAAAGATTGGTAATCTCTAAGAAGTTACTAATGGCGTTCCCTTTCCCGCCAGAGGATAGGTCACGTTGGGAGACACCCCCTAGGGTGGATAAAGCGCTCACACGTTTGTCTAAAAAGGTGGCACTACCGTCTCCGGATACGGCCGCCCTCAAGGAACCTGCTGATAGAAAGCAGGAGGCGATCCTGAAGTCTGTATATACACACTCAGGCATTATACTTAGACCAGCTATTGCGTCAGCATGGATGTGCAGTGCTGCCGCTGCGTGGTCAGATTCCCTGTGTGTGACTGAGTCTGTATATGAAGTACAACATAACCTGGTATGGAAAAAAGCCGCTGCTGCATTATAGCAACTTGTATACAGATTCAGAGACTCACACAAATATACAAGTGTCACCTATCAAATGAATCAACAGAGTCTCCTGTTGCATCCTAGTCACATCACGTTGCGTCTAAGACGCATCTTTCTGCAAAAAACGGTGCCTGGCGCTAGCAGTGTCTCACTGGACCTGGTGTGCCAAGAGGAGCTGTTTGGCGAGACTGCAGAAAAGATGTTCGAGGACACATCTGTACTTCAGGTGTGGACAATATCTTCCTAATCTAAAGGAGCTTACACACTGTGCGCTATATCTGCCGATATGGACTATGTATTCCATATCGGTAGAAAACACTGTGCATATCGCACCGTGTGGAAACACCTTGCGATGCCGATGCGCGGTCCCACGGGATCGGCATCGCAAGGAAAAATAGTGTGTGCAGGCAGGGCCAATATTGACTATGTCTGGGGTTCATGCCTCCGGCCACAATATAGTTAATATTGGCTGTTGGCCTGCATCGCACCGTGTGTAGGCGGCTTAAGTGCGACTATACCAATGTATCTGGGCTTCCCCTGGATCTGTCGTTTACTGAAGCTGGAGGTCTTGGTTGGTCCATAGCTCTTTCAGAGAATAGCCATGGATGGAATAGTTTGGATAAGCTATGGGTAGAGTGTGAATAAACTTGGCAAAAATTATCAGTGCCTGTTATCCTCTCTTCCTCTCTCTGCAAGTTAGTCTGGAGTTTGAATACTTGACTGTACCGTAATGTTTTATCGGTTGTTTTTTAGTTATTTACTAACGAAGGTGGTCTGTATTTTTATATGATAGCAGTGTTGCCCTACGATATATCTGAATGATGTCTGGGACTCGGGGTCGACAAGCCTTAGGTCGACACCTGAAATAGGTCAACGTGGACAAAAGGTCGACATGAATAAGGCCAACATGGAAAAAGGTCGACGTGAGTTTTTAATGTTTTTTTGGTGTCGTTTTCTCCGTAATGTAACCCGGGAACCCCAATTAGTGCACCATGTGCCCTCGCATGGCTCGCTTTGCTCACCATGCTTCGGACAAGGTGCCTCACTCCGCTACCGCTGCGCTCGGCACAGGTTACCGGTCCCAATTGTAGTCCACGTGGATCGTAAAGTATGAAAAAGTTAAAAAAATTAAAATTTTTTTGAAAAACTCATGTTGACCTTTTTCCTTTTCCATGTCGACCTTATTGGTGTCGACCTGGATGTTGATGGTGTACCTCTCAGTCAACACCGTGGCATCACTAACAGAGTTGGGGATTCATGCTCACAGGGGGCGATTTAATGTCCAAAGAGACGGGAGATATTCAATCTTTTTTTCGTGCATGCTGCACCCAAACAGTTTAGTTGCGTAAAGCATGTAAGTTAATGGACATGACGCAAAAAGTGCTAAATGGGCACCCAACTACCGACTTTTGCACATTTCAGCTCTCCACCTTATGAGGTTGCAAGCTGAAATGTGTCTCCTACGGCTACTTGCTCCTGAAGGGAGCAACAATTGAATTGCTAGTGGCGGCCGTGAGGAAAAACAATTGAATACCCCCCATACAGTCATAACAATTTAACTAAATAACTCAATTTGCAAAGGATACTCTCTAACGGAGAACGTTTGCAAAACTGGTAGTCCTGAGTCTGTCGGGATCCCTGCATTTCCCCAGTTCCTTTAGTTTCCAATCAATAATTTCTCCAGAATATTGTGGACCTGTTTTGCATGTGGTATGGAACTGAAGCTCCCCCAGCCCCATTTATAATACAGGCCTGCTATTGCAAAGTACACAGAAGAGGTTCCTCTGTCAGACTCACTGGCAAAATACATTAAGCTGGCCACACATTTTAAGAATATCATTCCAACCAGCAAGCTAGATGACTTGTTGGAATGAAAATCTTGTAATGTATGGAAACAAATTACAATTAGACATTTGCTCCCAAATGCCAGAAAAACGGGATTATGGCCATTCAGACAGGTTGGTTAAATCCGTTTTCAGCCATTTTCCGGCATTTGGGAGCAAACATCTGATTATCATTTGTTCCCATACCGTACATTCGTAGGTTTTCGTTCCAACCAGCCAAGTAGTTTGCTGTTTGGAAAGATAATCTATAGTTGTGTGGTCAGCTATAGAGAAAATGCTCAGGAAAATAAGATACACCATTGAGTACCGCTTTCTCTGCCTTGGCTGAAAGAATAGTTTGCGTTTCCTACAGCCTTTTCTGTTTGTCCTCTCCATTATAAAAATTTAAATTGTTTTTTTATGGGAACCCAAAGAAACTAAGATACTCTTCTATATTACTCAGGCTTTTTGTTAATGCTTTGTTAAATACTACTTGTTTTTTTTATTTTTATTTTTTTATTTAACTTTTTCACCATAACAAAAAAAGAAAACCAGCAATTTGATGTTCCAGCTGGTCTTTTCACCTTCTTGAGTGTCCCCAAGTTTTTAAAAATAGGGTTATTGATATAAGTGGACCGCAGATAGCTGGGTGGAAGTTAAATGTAAGAAAATACTACTATTTGTGAAAATGTCTCACAGTATGTATCAATGTGCCTGCTAGGCTGTTTCAGTGGGGCGCTGCATTCTGCTTGATTTTAAAATGGCAAAAAACGCCCTGCCTTAATGGGGGCACCCTGCTGAAACACCTGCAGGCTGCATTGTCCCACCGTGTGAATAGATGCCATCTCTGTAAGTGCTGGGCATGCCTCCAAGAAGTCACACCCCCTTCCTGAGTGGCCATGTCCCTTTTCGGACATGCACGCCTTCACCACATGCAGAGGTGCTCCCCTATTTCCCACACGGCGCCCTGCCCACTGTTCACCCTCGAGTGAACACATATATTAATGTAATGAATGGAATTAAAATATTTTTTTATTTTTTTTAATAATATATATTTAACTAGTACAACTATTTATAATCACTTGTGTAGGATGGACACTATTTGGTGCCATGAAAAGTTGTGCACACCACTGATGTGCACAGCGGGACCTCAAGCCAATCATTAGGATCCATGGACTTTCATATGTTTCTGTGTACTCTCCTTTATCTCCATCTACATTGTAAAGTGACAAATGAGTAAAAAGTCTTATAAACATCTCTGCCACAATGTACATCGTTACCTGCATGTACTGAACACATAGACAATTGTTTATTTGCACCCGATCTCCCATCTAAAGTGACGGGAGATCGCAGGGTGATATTCAATTGCCCCCACTTATCGCGCCCATTACACTCTGTTTTAGGCATGCAAAGCACCTTTACCCGACTAAAGTAGTGGAGCGTGTAAACGTCCGTTTGTGTGCCCAAATGGGTCTCTACACGCATTTCAGCTTGCCACCCCTGGGGGTAGTGAGCTGAAATGAACTTCTCACCCCCGTTGGCAGCAACATTTGAAACCATGGTAAGAATTTAATCTGGCTCCATTGTGTGCTGAACTTTTTATTTTAAGTATTCACATTACAGTAATATTAGGCATATTATTCAACTGAAGAATGACAGCAGTAGTTTTTGTTAGTATATGTAGTTTAATCAGTGATGAAGTTGTGGACCATTGCCACAGTTGCATGATAATGTCATTTAGATAGAATGGGAATGACTCATTAGGACAGAACAATCTAGTCTCTGATTTGCCTAGTGCCCTTTTTGATTGCTGTTTAGGAGTTTCACTTCGTGTGAGCGGATTTCAGCAGTGAGCTGTTAAGTTGCTGTATGTGAGTAATACTTCTGTTCCTGCCACACCTTATATTTGGCTGCCTGCATCCTGCAATCAGACGGCAGGATGTGAACAGTAGAGAACCGTTAAAGGCGCAGTCTCATTTAACAGTTCCCATTGCGATTTTAAGAAACTAAAATAGCATAAATACTGTATGTAAAGCAATTGATTGTAGAAAATGAGGAAAAAAACCCTTAAAGTTGTGGCTAGGATCTGTACCTACTTTATACTGTGAATGTAATGACATTTGACAGTATACTGCTAAAACTGCACTCTGAGGGTTGAATTCAATTGTTTTTCTCTCCTGGCTGCCACTAGATGGCGCCCGACAAAGCAGTTTAGTTGTTCCGTTGGGTGCGCATGCAGCAGCAGGGGGACACATTTCATCTCACAGCCTACTGAGGTGAGAGCTGAAATGTGTGAAAACTATGGTTTGGGTGCTTAAACGGGAGCGCCCAAAGGCATGCACTGTAAGAATTACAGGACATGGTTACAGGCTTATCTAACTCGCGCTGTGGGAGCTAGGAGGCTTCTCGGGTACCAAACTTCAGCCTCTTAGCGTCAAAGTTTAAATATTCTGAGACCACCTCCTCCTCCTCGTAGGACTCTGTCTGCAGGGGCTGCCCATCAAAGTTAACCCCGCCGGGCATGATGCTGGGGAGCTGTGGTGTCACCATCGCCATCCTTCAGCCGGTTCTCACTTAACGAACTCCACAGGTCCTGTGGCCTCTGATGGAAGATTTGTACCTTTTTATATCACTGCAGCAACTACATTGGGCCAGGTGGGTTCATTGTGTCCACTCACAACACGGCGGCTTGGCCTGGGAGATAGCAGTGTCAGTCCATCCTTCGTTCTACACCGGCACGCTGTGGCCGCTGCAGGGAAGTAAGAGGCTGCCCTGGCTTCTCCTTCACCTCACACACAACAGGAAGAGGCTGAGCCACACTGATTGATTGAATGCGAAGGACCTGACTGCCTACTCCTATAAACACTTTTTTTTTTTTTTTTTAACAATCATCTTTATTTGTAGTGTACTGTACCTAGCTTTTGTAAAACTTAGTAACCAAAACTAAAATTTTGGTCACTGAGGGAGCATTGCTTGTGAGCGAAAAGTGAAGGGGGAAATTTAGCAAAAGGCAGTTTGTCAAAGCTGTTAGATTTACTAAAAGCTAAACCACTGGAAATTTAAACATGTACAAACTGCTTTTATATAAAATGTGCTGTCTGTATTATATATGTATAACTCCTATTATATATGTGTAAAAGGGAAGGTATCTGGATTCCGGCAGTCAGAATACTGATGGCAGCATCCCGACGCTCAGGATCCCGACACCTACTAAGTAAGTATGCTAGCCCTAATCCCTAACCTTCCTAACCCGTACCCTCATTACCTGCAGCCTGACCCTAACCCTCCCAGGTGGTCCCTAAAACCCTAACCACCTCAGCATCTTACCTCTCTGCAGTCCCGGCAGACATTTGTTCAGGATTCCATTGGTCGGAATCCTTGCTAGGGCATTTTGATCCATGTCAGGAACCGGCATCAATATTCCAGTGCAATGTCGTCATTCTGTTGTCTGTATTTTGACTGCCAGGATCCTGAACTGTCTGTCTGAATCTCGTATAAACTCATAATGAGCAATCGAAAAAGCCACTAAGCAAATCGGAGACTGGATTGTTCTGTCCTAATGAGTCATTCCCCTTCTATCTTAATTATGTTATCATGCAACTGTGGCAACGGTCCACAACTTCATCACTGACGAATTTCACACTAACTTATCATATTATGACTGTATCCATTAAACTACACACACGAACAAACTACTGCTGGTGTACTTCACAGTTGAATAATATGCCTGATATTACTGTAATGTAATATGATAGATTTTATGGCTATCTATAAGTGGTGCCCATATCATAAAATAATAATTGTCGCCCCATTCAGAAGTACATTTCTGTTTATACCAATTAAATAAATATTGCACCTTTTTAATACAATATATAATATTGCTCCCATAAGAGGAGTGTTAATGTTGTTTTCTGCCTTAACTACACAATGATTGCCCTCATCCACAGTGTATTGGGAGTCCTCACCTTCTCAGATTGTCACAACCAAATCTGTGGCCAGGCGAGGAAGTACTGCAGCTCAGATCACATACTGTTATAGTTATGCCCCTTAGAGGTACTGAGTGCACGTGCCAAAAAATGGGTGTGGCCAATTAAAATGGGACGTGATACACACATGCCCCCAATAGTGCAGTGCCAGATACACATATGCCAGTGCAGTGCCAGATCCACAAATGCCCCCACAGTGGCAGATCCACAAATGCCCCCCCCCTCCCCCCCCCCCCCCACTGTGTTGCTCGCTGCTGCTCCATCTGGCGGCGGCGTGTCTCAGCTGTCAGGGCAGGGAGGAGAGCGCGGCTATGTCGGGCGGCGTGTAGGATCTCAAACCAGCCGCTGGTTCGTGAGCCAGACAGAGCTAGCGCAGTGGCGGCTCCTGATTGGCTGCCGGTCCACGAGCTCTGATTGGCTCAAGAACCGGCAACTGGTTTGAGATCCTACCCGCCGCTGCCGCCAGACATATAGCTGCGCTCTCCTCCCTGCCCTGACAGCTGAGACACGCCCGCGGCGGCGTGTCTCGCTGACACACAAGCGGGTGGGCCGGAACAAGCGGCTTTGCTGGCCTTATACGGTCCGTGGGCTGAAGGTTGACATGCAACGAAAAACTGGGTTTTTGCCCGTGAACAAACATAGACCCGCCTTTTTGACGTGTGAGAACAGAAATGACTCGGGTTGCAGTCCCAGGTCCCTGCTCTCTACCTGAGTTTTTCCTGGGTGCGATTTGAGTCCCCTCTAGTGTGAGCACACACAACCTGGGTTTTTGTGGTAAAATTAAAAAAGGGCAGACTAGATGAGCCAAGTGGTTCTTATCTGCCGTTAAATTCTGTGTTTCTCTAACGTCCTAAGTGGATGCTGGGGACTCCGTAAGGACCATGGGGAATAGCGGCTCCGCAGGAGACTGGGCACATCTAAAGAAAGCTTTAGGACTATCTGGTGTGCACTGGCTCCTCCCCCCTATGACCCTCCTCCAAGCCTCAGTTAGATCTCTGTGCCCGAACGAGAAGGGTGCACACTAGGGGCTCTCCTGAGCTTCTTAGTGAAAGTTTTAGTTTAGGTTTTTTATTTTCAGTGAGACCTGCTGGCAACAGGCTCACTGCATCGAGGGACTAAGGGGAGAAGAAGCGAACTCTCCTGCGTGCAGAGTGGATTGGGCTTCTTAGGCTACTGGACATTAGCTCCAGAGGGACGATCACAGGCCCAGCCATGGATGGGTCCCAGAGCCGCGCCGCCGGCCCCCTTACAGAGCCAGAAGACAGAAGAGGTCCGGAAAATCGGCGGCAGAAGACATCCTGTCTTCACCAAGGTAGCGCACAGCACTGCAGCTGTGCGCCATTGCTCCTCAGCACACTGCACACTTCGGTCACTGAGGGTGCAGGGCGCTAGGGGGGGGCGCCCTGAGCAGCAATAAAAACACCTTGGCTGGCGAAAATACATCACATATAGCCCCCAGGGCTATATGGATGAATTTTAACCCCTGCCAGAATCCATAAAAAAGCAGGAGAAAAGTCCGCGAAAAAGGGGCGGAGCCTATCTCCTCAGCACACTGGCGCCATTTTCCCTCACAGCTCAGTTGGAGGGAAGCTCCCCTGGCTCTCCCCTGCAGTCACTACACTACAGAAAGGGTTAAAAAAGAGAGGGGGGCACTAATTAGGCGCAGTATTAACAATACAGCAGCTATAAGGGGAAAAACACTTATATAAGGTTATCCCTGTATATATATAGCGCTTTGGTGTGTGCTGGCAAACTCTCCCTCTGTCTCCCCAAAGGGCTAGTGGGGTCCTGTCCTCTATCAGAGCATTCCCTGTGTGTGTGCTGTATGTCGGTACGTTTGTGTCGACATGTATGAGGAGAAAAATGATGTGGAGACGGAGCAGATTGCCTGTAATAGTGATGTCACCCCCTAGGGGGTCGACACCTGAGTGGATGAACTGTTGGAAGGAATTACGTGACAGTGTCAGCTCTGTATAAAAGACAGTGGTTGACATGAGACAGCCGGCTACTCAGCTTGTGCCTGTCCAGACGTCTCATAGGCCGTCAGGGGCTCTAAAGCGCCCGTTACCTCAGATGGCAGATATAGACGCCGACACGGATACTGACTCCAGTGTCGACGGTGAAGAGACAAATGTGACTTCCAGTAGGGCCACACGTTACATGATTGAGGCAATGAAAAATGTTTTACACATTTCTGATAATACGAGTACCACCAAAAAGGGGTATTATGTTCGGTGAGGAAAAACTACCTGTAGTTTTCCTGAATCTGAGAAATTAAATGAGGTGTGTGATGATGCGTGGTTTTCTGCCGATAACAACTGATAATTTCTAAAATGTTATTGGCATTATATCCTTTCCCGCCAGAGGTTAGGGTGCGTTGGGAAACACCCCCTAGGGTGGATAAAGCGCTCACACGCTTGTAAGGGCTCTACCCTCTCCTGAGATGGCCGCCCTTAAGGATCCTGCTGATAGAAAGCAGGAGGGTATCCTAAAATGTATTTACACACATACTGGTGTTATACTGCGACCAGCAATCGCCTCAGCCTGGATGTGCAGTGCTGGGTTGGCGTGGTCAGATTCCCTGACTGAAAATATTGATACCCTAGATAGGGACAGTATATTTTTGCCTATAGAGCATTTAAAAGATGCATTTCTATATATGCGTGATGCACAGCGGAATATTTGCCGACTGGCATCAAGTCTAAGTGCGTTGTCCATTTCTACCAGTAGAGGGTTATGGACACGTCAGTGGTCAGGTGATGCGTATTCCAAACGGCATTTGGAAATATTGCCTTAATAAGGGGAGGAGTTATTTGGGGTCGGTCTTTCAGACCTGGTGGCCACGGCAACAGCTGGGAAATCCACGTTTGTACCCCAGGTCGCCTCTCAACATGAGAAGACGCCGTATTATCAGGCGCAGTCTTTTCGTGGACAAGCGGGCAAAATGTTCCTCATTTCTGCCCCGTGACAGAGGGAGAGGAAAAAGGCTGCAGAAATCAGCCAGTTCCCAGGAACAGAAACCCTCTCCCGCCTCTGCCAAGCCCTCAGTATGACGCTGGGGCTTTACAAGCAGAATCAGGCACGGTGGGGGGCCCGTCTCAATGAATTTCAGCGCGCAGTGGGCTCACTCGCAAGTAGACCCCTGGATCCTTCAGGTGATATCTCAGGGGTACAAATTAGAATTCGAGACGTCTCCCCCTCGCCGTTTTCCTAAAGTCGGCTTTACCGATGTCTCCTTTTGACAGGGAGACAGTTTTGGAAGCCATTCACAAGCTGTATTCCCAGCAGGTGATAATCAAGGTACCCCTCCTGCAACAGGGAACGGGGTATTATTCCAAACTGTTGTGGTACCGAAGCCGGACGGCTCGGTGAGACCGATTCTAAATCTAAAATCTTTGAACACTTACATACAGAGGTTCAAATTCAAGATTGAGTCACTCAGAGCAGTGATTGCGAACCTGGAAGAAGGGGACTACATGATGTCTCGTGACATCAAGGATGCTTACCTTCATGTCAAAATTTACCCTTCTCACCAAGGGTACCTCAGGTTTATGGTACAGAACTGTCACTATCAGTTCAGACGCTGCCGTATGGATGGTCCACGGCACCCCGGGTCTTTACCAAGGTAATGGCCGAAATGATGATATTCCTTCGAAGGAAGGGAATTTTAGTTATCCCTTAATTGGACGATTCCCTGATAAGGGTAAGATCCAGGTCCAGGGAACAGTTGGAGGTCGGTGTAGCACTATCTCAGGTAGTGTTGCGGCAGCACGATTGGATTCTCAATATTCCAAAATCGCAGCTGGTTCCGACGACTTGTCTTTGGTTCCTAGGGATGATCCTGGACACAGTCCAGAAAAAGGTGTTTCTCCCGGAGGGGAAAGACAGGGAGTTATCCGAGCTAGTCAGGAACCTCCTAAAACCGAGCCAAGTCTCAGTGCATCAATGCACAAGGGTTCTGGGTAAAATGGTGGCTTCCTACGAAGCAATCCCATTCGGCAGATTCCACGCAAGAACTTTCCAGTGGGACCTGCTGGACAAATGGTCCGGGTCGCATCTTCAGATGCATCAGCGGATAACCCTGTCACCAAGGACAAGGGTGTCCCTCCTGTGGTGGTTGCAGAGTGCTCATCTTCTAGAGGGCCGCAGATTCGGCATTCAGGACTGGGTCCTGGTGACCACGGATGCCAGCCTGCGAGGCTGGGGAGCAGTCACACAGGGAAGGAATATCCAGGGCTTATGGTCAAGCCTGGAGACATCACTTCACATAAATATCCTGAAGCTAAGGGCCATTTACAATGCTCTAAGCTTAGCAAGACCTCTGCTTCAAGGTCAGCCGGTGTTGATCCAGTCGGACAACATCACGGCAGTCACCCACGTAAACAGACAGGGTGGCACAAGAAGCAGGAGGGCAATGGCAGAAGCTGCAAGGATTCTTCGCTGGGCGGAAAATCATGTGATAGCACTGTCAGCAGTATTCATTCCGGGAGTGGACAACTGGGAAGCAGACTTCCTCAGCACGACCTCCACCCGGGAGAGTGGGGACTTCACCCAGAAGTCTTCCACATGATTATAAACCGTTGGGAAAAACTCGACAGGTATTGCGCCAGGTCAAGGGACCCTCAGGCAATAGCTGTAGACGCTCTGGTAACACCGTGGGTGTACCAGTCAGTGTATGTGTTCCCTCCTCTGCCTCTCATACCCAAGGTACTAAGATTGATAAGATGGAGAGGAGTAAGCACTATATTTGTAGCTCCGGATTGGCCAAGAAGGACTTGGTAACCGGAACTTCAAGAGATGCTCACGGAGGATCCGTGGCCTCTACCTCTAAGAAGGGACCTGCTCCAACAAGGACCCTGTCTGTTCCAAGACTTACCGCGGCTGCGTTTGACGGCATGGCGGTTGAACGCCGGATCCTGAAGGAAAAAAGGCATTCCGGATGAAGTCATCCCTATCCTGATCAAAGCCAGGTAGGATGTAACCGCAAAACATTATCACCGCATTTGGAGAAAATATGTTGCGTGGTGCGAGGCCAGTAAGGCCCGACGGAGGAAATTCAACTGGGTCGATTCCTACATTTCCTGCAAACAGGAGTGTCTATGGGCCTGAAATTGGGGTCCATTAAGGTTAAAATTTCGGCCCTGTCAATTTTCTTCCAAAAAGAACTAGCTTCAGTCCCTGAAGTTCAGACGTTTGTAAAAGGGGTACCTCATATACAGCCTCCTTTTGTGCCTCCAGTGGCACTTTGGGATCTCAATGTAGTTTTTTGGGTTCCAAAAGTCACATTGGTTTGAACCACTTAAATCTGTGGAGTTAAAATATCTCACATGGAAAGTGGTCATGCAGTTGGCCCTGGCCTGGGCCAGGCGCGTGTCAGAATTGGCGGCTTTATCCTGTAAAAGCCCTTATCTGATTTTCCATTCGGACAGGGCGGAATTGAGGACTCGTCCTCAGTTTCTCCCTAAGGTGGTTTCAGCGTTTCACCTGAACCAACCTATTGTGGTGCCTGCGGCTACTAGGGACTTGGAGGACTCCAAGTTGCTAGACGTTGTCAGGGCCCTGAAAATATATGTTTCCAGGATGGCTGGAGTCAGAAAATCTGACTCGCTGTTTATCCTGTATGCACCCAACAAGCTGGGTGCTCCTGCTTCTAAGCAGACTATTGCTCGTTGGATTTGTAGTACAATTCAGCTTGCACATTCTGTGGCAGGCCTGCCACAGCCAATAATCTGTAAATGCCCACTCCACAAGGAAGGTGGGCTCATCTTGGGCGGCTGCCCGAGGGGTCTCGGCTTTACAACTTTGCCGAGCAGCTACTTGGTCAGGAGCAAATACGTTTGTAAAATTCTACAAAATTGATACCCTGGCTGAGGAGGACCTGGAGTTCTCTCAATTGGTGCTGCAGAGTCATCCGCACTCTCCCGCCCGTTTGGGAGCTTTGGTATAATCCCCATGGTCCTTACGGAGTCCCCAGCATCCACTTAGGACGTTAGAGAAAATATGAATTTACTTACCGATAATTCTATTTCTCGTAGTCCGTAGTGGATGCTGGGCGCCCATCCCAAGTGCGGATTGTCTGCAATACTGGTACATAGTTATTGTTACCAAAAAATCGGGTTATTGCTGTAGTGAGCCATCTTTTCTAGAGGCTCCTCTGTTATCATGCTGTTAACTGGGTTCAGATCACAAGTTGTACAGTGTGATTGGTGTGGCTGGTATGAGTCTTACCCGGGATTCAAAATCCTTCCTTATTGTGTACGCTCGTCCGGGCACAGTATCCTAACTGAGGCTTGGAGGAGGGTCATAGGGGGAGGAGCCAGTGCACACCAGATAGTCCTAAAGCTTTCTTTAGATGTGCCCAGTCTCCTGCGGAGCCGCTATTCCCCATGGTCCTTACGGAGTCCCCAGCATCCACTACGGACTACGAGAAATAGAATTATCGGTAAGTAAATTCTTATTTTCTATGTTTTTAGACCCAGGTGGTAAGAAACGTGTCTGATTGGCTGATTGCTATAACATAACCCAGTATAGACTATTACACAGCACGCTATGCAAATGCTGTATACTTACAGGAAGTTCATAAATGAGAGAGGCAGATCTTACACTGAGGAATGGTAATACTGTCCGATGGCCGAGTGTGGGAGGCGTAATGTGAGTGAGAGCACCATAGCAAGAAAAAATAAATAAATTACCTAGTAAGTAGGACAGCTTTAAAGCAAAATATATTTAAATTGCTAATAAAACCACAAATTTTCCTTTAACAACTATCAAAGGCTGAGTAATATAAAGTACATGAAAGCATCTCCTTTTTAATACACACCAAATTCCAGGGCAGATCCGGGTTCAGTGTAAATTTCCCGGGTTTTTGGTGTAGTGTGAATGGGACCTAGGAAATTCCTGGTTTGATAGACCAGGGTCGTACCAGTGTATATTATGTCTGAAAATGGTATAAGTCACCTGTGCTCAAGCATGGATAATCCTTAAAACCTAGATTTAGGTAACTGCCGTAGCATAGAAATGTGCAGAATATGGTAGTCTGATGTGATGCAGCAAATGACCTGTTTCTGACAAAAATTCCTGGAACTACATTAATGTCTTCTGGTAGGTTCCCGGGTGGTTTTCTGGTACATAGTCTCAACTTATAGATAATGGTCTTCGCTTCTCCATGGTACATAGAATACTTTTGAAATGTTTTCCTTTTTTTTTTTTTTTTTTACACAGATTTGTACCTTTTTAACAGTGATTCAGTAGATGTTGGAAAGCACCTTGCTTACCTCCCTAGGTCAGTGCTTCTAAAATCCAGTGTTTGGACAGTATGGGTGGTATTCAAATGATAAATCACGCCCAATCTTCTTTGTTATTGCACTAATAGTAATCGGGTTTAGCTGCATAAAGGGTTGGTCGCATCGCTACCCCAGTGGTAGCGAACTGAAAGGATGATGCCACGCCCATGGAGGGGGGTGAAAAGAATTGAATACCGCCCTGTGTGTCACTTGTGATTCCCCGCTGAATCACAACTGAAATGCTTAGAACTACCTGTGGATCTTTGAAAACGTCAGTCAGCAATGAATACAGCTCTGCTTCAGCAAAGGGATTAGAAAAAATGCGATGTTAGGCTGGCCCATACACCAGACCAGATTTCATCCAACTAGTTAGTTGGAATGTTTATCTAGTACTGTAATGTATAGGTGCAAATGAGAGTCTGTCATTTGCTCCCAAACACTGGGAAATGGTCAAACTGTTGTTCAAACAAGTTGTTCAAATCAAACACATCAAAAAGCTGATTTTAATTTACTCCATACATTACCTGATTTTTTTTTTTTTTTTTAAATCTTAACCAACTTGGATAAAAGTTGGTTTTGTGCGCGGTTTTCCAAACTCTGTTCTCAAGGCACCCTAACAGTCCACGTTTTAAGTATGTCCTAATCACATACGGTTAAATCAAAGTGATTGAGGTACTAATAAAATCTCTTGTGCTTATACATGGATAGCCATAAATCCTGGACTGTTAGGTTGCCTTGAGGACCAAGTTTGTGAAACACTGGTCTAGTGCAGTGGTTCCCAAACGTGGTCCTCAAGGCACCTTAACAGTCCAGGTTTTAAGGATAGCCATGCTTGTGCACAGATAGTATAATCAAAGTGACTGAAGCACTAAAGTCATCTGTGCTTTAAAACCTGGACTGTTAAGCTGCTTTGAGGACTGTGTTTGGGAACCACTCCTCTAGTGTATGGCCAGCTTTTCCACAGACAAGAAAATTATTTATTACCAGTTATTTATGTAGCGCACACATTCTGCAGCGCTTTACAGACAATATTTGTCCATTCACATCCGTGCCTGCCTCTGTGGATCTTAGTCTATATTCCCCATCACATGTACATGCGCATACTAATGCAGTACGCATGGTGTAATGGTTGGCATTACTGCCTCACAGCACTGATGTCATGGGTTCGATTCCCACCATGGCTCTACCTGTGCAGCGTTGGTATATTCCCCCCTATACTCGCGTGGGTTTCCTTCAGGTACTCCGGTTATTTCCCACAATCCAAATATATACTGGTAGGTTAATTGGCTCCCAACAAAATTAACCCTAGCGTGAATGTGTCAGTGTGTACATGTGGTAGGGAATATAGATTGTAAGCTCCACTGGGGCAGGGACCGATGGGCAAAATATTCTCTGTACAGCTCTGCGGAATATGTGTGCGCTATATAAATAACCGGTAATAAATAAATTCACACTAGGGTTAACCCAAGAGTTATGTCAGTGGAAACTGCTCAACCCGGGTCCAGTGATCAGGGAATCCAACCTTGCTAGCGAGCAGGGTTTTTGCCAGGAAGGACCTGGTTAAGACTCTGCATGAACTGGTAACGAAGGTCGATCTCACTCGTGACCCATTTTCAGCATAGGAATAGCCGGCGCTTGGAGATGATCTCTCCAAGCGCCGGCTATTCCTATGCTGAAAATGGGTCACGTTTTTTATCGAGTGACGTCACTGACTCGGTAAAAAAAGCATCCAGAAAACTGAAAAGGGGCTTCAGCCGGTCGCATCTGGGTTGGATCCATGTACAAAATCACTGCCTGGCTTTTTGAGCTGAAAGGGGTATTATTGTGTCCTGAGGACTGGATTTGAGAAGCACTGCACTAGGATGCAGCCAAGAAAATTCCAAGGAAATACAGTTTAACCTTATTTGGAATATTACTGGTTAATGCTGAACACTGATACAGCCCCACTATGAAAAAGGTGTGCACATTTATGCTGCTAGGTTTTGTATTTTACTTTGTTTTTCATTTGCATTTTCTACTTTTTAAGGTGGTAATAATAAGGCTAGAAAAAGATTTTATCTAGATTACAACATTAAGACAAACAAGAACAAAAAAGCATGAGCCCTTCCTGAAATTGCAGGCTTTTGTGATATACGTCCACTTTAGACCAAAGTAAGATTGGAGTTGTGTATGCCAGGTTTTGCTTTCTGCAAAGCACATCTCCGCTTCATGACTGAATCTTAATAAAAATACAAATTGATGAAACCCAGTTTAACAACTTTGGTTATGAAACTGTTAAACATATGATTTTAGTTTTTGAGACAGTTGAATTATTTGTAATATGATAACATCTTGTGTGAAGAGTAATGGAAAGTTGCTCATAAACATGGCGTTTCATGGTCACAAGAGAAGATGTGTATTTAAAGTGCCGTTTAAGCTATTACGAAACCGTTTTCATGTACTGACTTTACTTGCGAATATTAACCCAAACAATGACATTATTATAGTAATTATAGTGTGTATATTTTTGGAGCATTTCACTAGTGTGTGCGGATTCAAATCCACTAGAAACTGTTTCACTATTTCTTTGGATAGGTCTTAAGTTAAAAAACAAAAAAACTAGTCCACTTACAGACCCTCCGCTACTTGTGTCAGACATACGCTAGCTCTAATGAGAATTTTATTAATGCAGGTAAAAGCATGCAGTTATGGGGATGGAACATATTGGTAATTACCGTGGATATCTTTTGGACACTGCCTGGACTTTGGTATGCATATAGACAGGATATGACTATCCAGCTCCGACTGCACGGTGATTCTTGCTCTAACATAGTGAAGCACACCCGCAAAACGCATGACAGGTTTATACTGTTATTCCACATGCCAAGTCGATATATTACTATTCATCACTGTGACATCGGAAACCATTCGTCCATATTTGTGATGAGCTTTTAACAAATTTTAAGTCTTTTTGGCTAATACTGACTTTTCTCTTACGTCCTAGAGGATGCTGGGGACTCCGTAAGGACCATGGGGTATAGATGGGCTCCGCAGGAGATAGGGCACCTAAAAAGAACTTTGACTATGAGTGTGCACTGGCTCCTCCCTCTATGCCCCTCCTCCAGACCTCAGTTAGATCTTGTGCCCAGAGGAGAATGGGTGCACTGCAGAGAGCTCTCCAGAGTTTTCTGTGGACAAAGAATTTTGTTAGGTTTTTTATTTTCAGGGACTCCTGTTGGCAACAGGCTCCCTGCATCGTGGGACCGAGGAGAGAGAAGCAGAGCTGGCTTGTCAAGTTGGGCACTGCTTCTAAGGCTACTGGACACCATTAGCTCCAGAGGGAGTCGGAACACAGGTCTCACCTGGGGTTCGTCCCGGAGCCGCCGTCCTCCTCACAGATGCCGAAGATAGAAGCCGGATAGAGAAGGCAGAAGACATCAGATCTTCATGAGGTAAAGCGCGCAGCGGCAAGCTGCGCGCCATTGCTCCCAGTCACACACACACAAAGCAGCACTGAAGGGTGCAGGGCGCAGGGGGGGGCGCCCTGGGCAGCAATAAACCTCACATTTTGGCACAAATACAGTTGGATTAGACTGCGGAGGCAGTAAATCTATGATCCCCCGCCATTTTATAAAAAAATCACTGGGACCGAAGCCCGCCGTCGGGTGGGCGGGGCTTGATCCTCAGCACTAACCAGCGCCATTTTCTCCACAGAAGCTGCATGAGGAAAACGCTGGCTCCCTGGTCTCTCCCCTGCTGAACTCACAGGCTGGAAAAAAGAGGAGGGGGGCACATTAGCGACGCAGTGAGTGGGAATTGGCAATATATATATATATATATATATATATATATATATATATATATATATATATATATATATATATATATATATAATATATATGCGCACTATCTGGACATATATTTTCCAGTGTTTTTAAGCGCTGGTGTGTGCTGGCATACTCTTTCTCTGTCTCTCCTTAGGACCTGGTTGGGGTTTTGTCCCCTTATAGGTTAATCCCTGTGTGTGTGTGGGGTGTCGGTACGTGTGTGTCGACATGTCTGAGGCGGAAGGCTTCTCCAAGGAGGAGGTGGAGCAAATGAGTGGGTCCCCGTCGGTTGTGCCGACTCCAGATTGGATGGACATGTGGCATATGTTGAATGCAAGTGTGGCATCTTTACATAAAAGGCTTGATAAGGCTGATTTAGGGGGGACATCAGGGGGTCAATCCTCAGATTGGACCGACTCACAGGGCCCGTCGGGGTCTCAAAAGCGTCCCTTAACACAAGACACTACTACCGACACGGATTCTGATTCCAGTGTTGACTATGACGAAGTAAAATTGCACCCTAGGGTGACTAAAACCATTCAGTGTTTGATTGTGGCAATAAGGTATGTGTTGCATATTGTGGATGAACCCTCGGTCCCCGACACAAGGGTACACATGTGTAAGGGAAAGAAACAGATTATTAACTTTCCCACATCTCATGAATTAAATGAATTCTTTGGAAAAGCTTGGGAGACTCCGGATAAGAGACCGCAGATCCCCAAAAGAATTTATATGGCATACCCTTTCCCTAAGCAGGACAGGGAGATTTGGGAGTCACCCCCCACTGTGGACAAGGCCCTGACGCGCTTGTCCAAGAAAGCGGCGCTACCGTCTCCTGACACAGCAGCCCTTAAGGACCCTGCAGATCGCAGGCAAGAAACTACCTTAAAGTGTATTTATTCTCATACGGGTGCTGTGCTAAGACCGACAATTGCATCGGCATGGGTGTGTAGCGCAATTGCAGCTTGGACAGATGAGCTGACAGATCAATTTGATAATATGGATAAGGATACTATATTCTTAACTCTAGCCCATATTAAAGACGCAGTCTTATTTATGAGGGATGCTCAAAGGGACATTGGATTGCTAGCCAATGCCATGTCTATCTCAGCGAGAAGATCCTTATGGACTCGCCAATGGACGGGTGATGCGAATTCCAAAAAACATATGGAAGTACTACCCTATAAGGGTGATGTATTGTTTGGGGATGGGCTGACGGACCTGGTTTCCACAGCTACAGCAGGTAAATCAAATTTTTGACCATATATTCCCCAACAGCAAAAGAAAGTAACACCCTATCAGATGCAGTCCTTTCGGTCGCACAAGTCCAGAAGAGGTCGGGGATCCTCTTTCCTCGCCAGAGGTAAGGGCAGAGGCAAGAGAGCACCTGCTGCGGCAGGTGCCCAGGAACAAAAGTCCTCCCCGGCTGCTCCAAAACCCACAGCATGACGCTGGGGCTCCCCTGAGGGAGTCCGCACCGGTGGGGGCACGTCTTCGACTTTTCAGTCAGGCCTGGGTCAGTACGGACCTGAATCCCTGGGTGTTGGAAATAGTTTCCCAGGGTTACAAATTGGAATTCGAAGAGGTGCCCCCGCACCGATTTTTCAAATCTGCCCTACCAGCTTCCACATCGGAAAGGGATGTAGTGTTAGCTGCAATTCAAACTCTGTGTATACAGCAAGTGATAATCAAGGTTCCCCTGCACCAGCAAGGAAGAGGTTACTACTCAACCCTATTGGTGGTCCCGAAACCGGACGGTTCGGTCAGACCTATTTTGAATCTGAAATCCCTAAACCTGTACATAAAAAGATTCAAATTCAAAATGGAATCTCTCAGAGCGATAATAGCCAACATGGAGGAGGGGAAGTTTATGGTGTCTCTGGACATAAAGGATGCGTACCTTCATGTCCCCATATATGCCCTCCATCAGGAATACCTGAGATTCGCTATACAGGATTGTCATTACCAATTTCAGACGTTGCCGTTTGGACTCTCCACGGCCCCGAGGATTTTCACCAAGATAATGGCGGAAATGATGGTGGTCCTGCGCAAGCATGGAGTCACAATTATCCCATACTTGGACGATCTCCTGATAAAAGCGAGATCAAGGGAGAAATTGCTGAGCAGTGTGGCGCTCTCTCTGAGAGTGCTCCAGCAACACGGTTGGATTCTAAATCTACCGAAGTCACAGTTGATTCCGACAACTCTACTACCGTTTCTAGGTATGATACTGGATATGGAACAAATGAAGGTCTTCCTCCCAATAGAGAAAGCCCAAGACATACAGAACATGGTCAGAGACCTGCTAAAACCGAAAAGGGTGTCCGTTCACCAATGCACTCGAGTTCTGGGGAAAATGGTGGCGGCCTACGAGGCCATTCCCTTCGGAAGGTTCCATGCAAGGACTTTTTAATGGGACCTTCTGGACAAGTGGTGTGGGTCCCTTCTGCACTTACATCGGAAAATAACTCTGTTCCCAGGGACCAGAGTGTCCCTCCTGTGGTGGTTGCAAAGTGCTCACCTCCTGGAGGGTCGCAGGTTCAGAATTCAGGATTGGATCCTGGTTACCACGGACGCGAGCCTCCGAGGATGGGGAGCGGTCACACAGGAAATTTTTTTTCAGGGTATTTGGTCAGACCAGGAGTCCTGTCTACACATCAATGTGTTGGAACTCAGGGCCATTTACAACGGCCTTCGACAAGCGGAGAGTTTTCTTCGAAACCTACCGGTTCTGATTCAATCAGACAATGTCACAGCAGTGGCTCATGTGAACCGCCAAGGCGGGGCAAAAAGCAGAGTCGCGATGGCGGAAGCCACAAGGATCCTTCGCTGGGCGGAAAATCATGTAAGCGCTCTGTCGGCTGTCTTCATTCCGGGAGTGGACAACTGGGAAGCAGACTTCCTCAGCAGACACGATCTCCATCCAGGAGAGTGGGGACTTCATCAAGAAGTCTTTGCAGACGTAACACGTCTTTGGGGAACTCCTCAAATAGACATGATGGCGTCACGCCTCAACAAAAAGCTTCAGAGGTACTGCGCCAGGTCTCGGGACCCTCAGGCAATAGCAGTGGACGCTCTGGTAACACCGTGGGTGTTCAAATCGGTCTACGTGTTTCCTCCTCTTCCTCTCATCACAAAGGTGTTGAGGATCATAAGACGAAGAAGAGTACGAACGATACTCGTTGTCCCAGACTGGCCTCGAAGGGCCTGGTACTCAGATCTACAAGAGATGCTCACAGGAGATCCCTGGCCTCTACCTCTGAGGGAAGACCTGTTGCAGCAGGGGCTCTGTGTATTTCAAGACTTACCGCGGTTACGTTTGACGGCATGGCGGTTGAACGCCGAATCCTAGCGGAAAAGGGGATTCCGGAAGAGGTCATCCCTACTTTAATAAAGGCTAGGAAGGAGGTGACGGTAAAACATTATCACCGTATCTTGCAAAAGTATGTTTCTTGGTGTGAGACTAAGAATGCACCTATGGAAGATTTTCATCTGGGTCGTCTTCTCCACTTCCTACAGACGGGAGTGGATATGGGCCTGAAATTAGTCTCTGTCAAGGTACAGATTTCGGCCCTCTCGATTTTCTTTCAGAAGGAATTGGCTTCTCTTCCAGAAGTCCAGACGTTTGTAAAGGGAGTGCTGCACATCCAGCCCCCTTTGGTGCCTCCAGTGGCACCATGGGACCTGAACGTGGTGTTGCAGTTCCTAAAATCACACTGGTTTGAACTGCTTAACAAGGTTGAGTTGAAATTTCTTACCTGGAAGGTGGTCATGTTGTTGGCCTTGGCATCAGCAAGGCGAGTGTCAGAATTGGCGGCTTTGTCACACAAGAGCCCCTACTTGATTTTTCATGTGGATCGAGCTGAATTGAAGACACGTCTGCAATTTTTGCCTAAAGTGGTTTCTTCGTTCCATATGAATCAACCTATTGTGGTGCCTGTGGCTACAAGTGACCTGGAGGATTCCAGATCCCTGGACGTAGTCAGGGCCTTAAAGATTTATGTAGCCAGGACGGCTAGAGTTAGGAGAACAGTGTCCTGTATGCGGCCAATAAGATTGGCGCTCCTGCTTCGAAGCAGACTATTGCTCGCTGGATCTGTAATACGATTCAGCAGGCTCACTCTACGGCTGGATTGCCGGTACCAAATTCGGTTAAGGCCCATTCCACTAGGAAGGTGGGCTCTTCTTGGGCGGCTGCCCGAGGCGTCTCGGCATTACAACTTTGCCGAGCGGCGACTTGGTCGGGGTCAAACACTTTTGCTAAATTCTACAAGTTTGATACCCTGGCTGATGAGGACCTAGCGTTTGCTCAGTCTGTGCTGCAGAGTCATACGCACTCTCCCGCCCGATTGGATGCTTTGGTATAAACCCCATGGTCCTTACGGAGTCCCCAGCATCCTCTAGGACGTAAGAGAAAATAAGATTTTAAACCTACCGGTAAATCTATTTCTCCTAGTCCGTAGAGGATGCTGGGCGCCCGTCCCAGTGCGGAAACTCTGCAAGACTTGTATATAGTTGCTTACATAAGGGTTATGTTACAGTTGACATCGGTCTTGGACCGTTTCTGTCGTTTGTTCATACTGTTAACTGGTTATGTATGTTCCAGGTTACATGGTATGATTGGTGTGGGCTGGTATGAATCTTGCCCTTGGATTGCTAAATCCTGCCTTGTATTGTCCATCTCCTCTGGGCACAGTTCTTTAACTGAGGTCTGGTGAGGGGCATAGAGGGAGGAGCCAGTGCACACCCATAGTCAGTTATTTTTAGGTGCCCTTTCTTCTGCGGAGCCCGTCTATACCCCATGGTCCTTACAGAGTCCCCAGCATCCTCTACGGACTAGGAGAAATAGATTTACCGGTAGGTTTAAAATCTTATTTTTACTTGGTAGAACCTGCTCCATAGTAGACTGTATTTCTGGATTTATGGCATGTCTGGTAACTAGTTTTAAACTAGAGATACAAGGGGGCGATTCAGTTGTTTTACCCCATGGCTACCACTATAGGGCGCAAAGGAGAGCGCCATAATTGCTGCGTTTGGGTGCCTATTAGCCATTATGGTTTAGACATCCAAACGGGAATCTGCGCACACTAACCAGGACTTTAGTCGACATTAGCTTCAATTTGTGGATAAACCCTGTCTATTTGGTTGCGTATAAAGTAATAGGTGCCCAATTGGAGCAACAATTGAATTTCAAGCGGGGAATTCAATTTTTTTGTGGATGCCCATTAGAGGAATTGAATTGTTTACACCCCTTAGGCATGAGTGCAATGTGTGTACGCCCATAAGTGACTGGTTTAGCTGCTCAAAGCTAAAGCATCCATTTAAAGAACTGCTTTGGGAGCCAAAAGTGCCAGCTTGTCGCTTATGTCGGCTCATACAGTACCTCAGGAGACTGCAAGCTGACGTGTCCACCCGGCGGCAATTCTCGGACGAATATAGAAATTAGTAATTTTTTTGGTGCCATCTAGTGGCAGCTGCGCGGTAGAACAATTGTTCTTTTTGTGAGACTTCTCAACACTACTCCTGCACAGTTCAGTTCTCCTCAAATAGTGAGCCTGCTTTCACTTTATTAGGAGCTGCTGATATTTAGCGTGGGCATGAATGTCAGACTTTTCACTTCCTTTTTCTTATGAAGTTCGGACTCCGCAGTAGAGATACAATAAAGGCCCATACGCACTAGCCAATTTTGAGCTCAAAGTAGCTCACTATTGGCGTTTTGAGCTACTTTGAGCTCAAACTTGGCCAGTGTGTATGGCTGGGCGATGAGCGCTGATGCACGCGCCCGCATCATCGCCCGTCTGCCGGGCTGTTTTACCAGCCGAGTGAACCACTTTCCACAGTCTCTTACTGTGGAAAGTGGTTAACCCCACGTGAACATCGCTGGGCACAGTGAAAATCGTTCAGTGTGTATGCACAGAGCTATTTTCCTGCCAGCAGTGTTCACATCATTATCGCCCAGCATACAGATTTGGCAAAAGTACCCAGTGTATATGAACCTTAAGATTGATAATAGGGGCTGAGAAAAAGACAGAAATGTATAGTTTTTTTCTCTTGCGTCCTAGAGGTTGCTGGGGACTCCAAAAGGACCATGGGGTGTATATATATGGGATCCGCAGGAGCTTGGGCACACTGAAAAGACTTTGACTGGGTGTGAACAGGCTCCTCCCTCTATGCCCCTCCTCCAGACCTCAGTTAGACTTTGTGCCCAAGACTGACTGGACACTCAGTAGGGGAGCTCTCATGAGTTTCTCTAGAAAAGACTTTTGTTAGGTTTTTTATTTTCAGGGAGACTTGCTGGCTACAGGCTCCCTGCAGCAAGGGACTGAGGGGAGAGAAGTCAGACCTACTTGTACTTAGTTTAAGGGCTCTGCTTCTTAGGCTACTGGACACCATTAGCTCCAGAGGGCTCGATCACTTGGTGCGCCTAGCTGCTTGTTCCCGGAGCCGCGCCGTCACCCCACTCACAGAAGCCAGAAGAAAGAAGACGGGTGAGTATGCAGAAGGCAGAAGACTTCAGTAACGAGGTACAGCGCAGCGGTAGCGCTGCGCTCCGCTCCATGCTCCCACACACTTCACCAACGGCACTCACAGGGTGTAGGGCGCTGGGGGGAGGGCGCCCTGGGCAGCAGTTACTGAGGTCTGGGAAGCCGGCAGAAGGCTTTTCGGTGCCTTGGCACCATTTTTCATACACCGCCGGAATTTTCAATTTTCAAATTTTAGCGGGCTGAAGCGCGCCGGGAAGGGGCGGAGCTTAGCCGCACGGCTCACCAGCGCCATTTTCCCTCATACACGCGGCTGCCTGAGACGCTGGCCCGGGACCATCCAGCTTTCCTCAGGTTTGCGGTACAGGATTCTCATTACCAATTTCAGACGTTGCCGTTTGGGTTTCCACAGCCCCGAGGATTTTCACCGAAGTCATGGCAGAAATGATGGTTATCCTTCGCAAGCAAGGGGTTACCATTATCCCGTACTTGGACGATCTCCTGATAAAGGCGAGGTCCAGGGAACGGTTGCTAAGAAATGTGAATTTGTTTCTGTCCGTTCTGCGAAAACACTGTTGGCTGCTAAATTTGCCAAAGTTTCAGTTGATTCCGACCACTCGGTTGCCCTTTCTGGGCATGATTCTGGACATGGGCTTACGGAAGGTGTTTCTTCTGGAAGACAAAGCTCTGGAACTGCAGACGATGGTCAGGGAGCTTCTGAGGCCGAAAAGTGTGTCGGTTCATCAATGTACTCGGGTTCTGGGGAAGATGGTTGTGGCGTACGAAGCCATTCCGTTTGGCAGGTTTCATGCCTGGGTGTTTCAGTGGGATCTGCTGAGCAAGTGGTCCGGGTCTCACCTGCACATGCACCAGAAGATAAGTCTATCTCCCAGGGCCAGGATTTCTCTCCTGTGGTGGCTACAAAGTTCTCACCTCCTAGGAGGGCGCCGATTCGGTATCCTGGATTGGGTCCTCTTGACAACAGATGCAAGTCTCCGAGGCTGGGGCGCAGTCACCCAGGGAAGAAATTTCCAGGGGAAATGGTCGCTCCAGGAATCTTGTCTCCACATAAATGTTCTCAAGAGCCATTTACAACGGCCTGCTACAAGCAAGAAGCCTTCTTCAGGGTCGGCCTGTCCTGATACAGTCGGACAACATAACAGCGGTGGCGCATATAAACCGTCAAGGCGGAACAAGGAGCAGGGCGGCTGTGGCGGAGAACACAAGAATCCTTCGCTGGGCGGAACAGCACGTGAGCGCCCTGTCAGCAGTCTTCCTTCCGGGAGTGGACAACTGGGAAGCAGACTTCCTCAGCAGACACGATCTCCATCCGGGAGAGTGGGCTCTTCACCAAGAGGTATTTGCAGAAGTGATGAAGCGTTGGGGAACTTCGCTGATCGACATGATGGTGTCTCGCCTCAACAAGAAGCTTCCGAGGTATTGTTCCAGGCCAAGGGACCCCCAATCCAGTGCAGTGGACGCCCTGGTAACCCCATGGGTGTTTCAGTCGGTGTATGTGTTCCCTCCGCTTCCTCTCATTCCAAAGGTGCTGGGAATCATTCGACGAGCAAGAGTGCAAGCGATTCTTGTCGTTCCAGATTGGCCAAGAAGGGCCTGGTATCCAGATCTTCAGGAATTACTTGTGGAAGATCCTTGGCCACTCCCTCTAAGATAGGACCTGTTACTGCAGGGACCATGCGTGTTTCCAGACTTACCGCGGCTGCGTTTGACGGCATGGAAGTTGAGCGCCAGATCTTAGCTCGGAAAGGTATTCCCGGGGAGGTCATTCCCACTCTCCTTAAGGCGAGAAAGGAAGTTACGGCAAAACATTATCACCGTATTTGGAGAAAGTATGTTTCGTGGTGTGAGGCTAAGGTTGCTCCTGCGGAAGAATTTCACTTGGGTCGGTTTCTCCATTTTTTGCAGGCAGGCGTCGATGCCGGCCTGAAATTGGGTTCCATCAAGGTGCAGATTTCGGCTTTAATCTATCTTCTTTCAGAAGGAATTGGCTGTTCTCCCTGAGGTTCAGACTTTTGTGAAGGGATAGATGCATATCCATCCTCCGTTTGTGCCCCCGGTGGCACCATGGGATCTTGAAGTGGTCTTACAGTTTCTTATGTCTTCCTGGTTTGAACCTTTGCGTAAGGTTGAGTTAAAATTTCTAACTTGGAAGGTGGTCATGCTGTTGGCTCTGGCATCTGCCAGGCGGGTGTCTGAGTTGGCGGCCTTATCTCACAAGAGTCCGTACTTGATCTTCCATTCGGATCGAGCGGAATTGAGGACGCGTCAACAATTTCTGCCAAATGTGGTTTCTTCATTTCACATTAACCAACCTATTGTGGTACCTGTGGCTACAGATGCTGTGGCAGTTCCAAAGTCTCTTGATGTTGTGAGAGCTTTGAAGATCTACTTCGCCAGAACGGCGGTGGCCAGGAAAACAGAGGCGCTGTTTGTCCTGTATGCATCCAACAAGATTGGTCATCCTGCTTCGAAGCAGACTATTGCACGCTGGATTTATAGTACGATTCGGCAAGCTCATTCTTCGGCTGGGCTACCGGTGCCGACATCAGTGAAGGCCCATTCTACCAGGAAGGTGGGCTCATCTTGGGTGGCTGCCCGAGGGGTCTTGGCACTTCAGCTTTGCCGAGCAGCTACCTGGTCGGGTTCAAACACCTTTGCTAAGTTTTACAAGTTTGATACCCTGGCTGTGGAGGACGTCATGTTTGCTCAATCGGTGCTGCAGAGTCGTCCGCGCTCTCCCGCCCGTGTTGGAGCTTTGGTATAGACCCCATGGTCCTTTTGGAGTCCGCAGCATCCTCTAGGACGTAAGAGAAAATAGGATTTTAGTACCTACCGGTAAATCCTTTTCTCCTAGTCCGTAGAGGATGCTGGGCGCCCATCCCAGTGCGGACGGTTACTTGCAGTGTATTCTTATTAGTTGCATTGGTTTACACATGGGTTGTGTATTTGTTGGTTCAGCTTGTTGCTGTAGTTAAATTCATACTGTTATCTGGTTTACTGTTACTCCGGTTGTACGGTATATTGTGGTGTGGGCTGGTATGTTCTAGCCCTTAGTTTGAACAAAAATCTTTTCCCTCGAAATGTCCGTCTCTCCTGGGCACAGTTCCTATAACTGAGGTCTGGAGGAGGGGCATAGAGGGAGGAGCCAGTTCACACCGAGTCAAAGTCTTTTCAGTGTTCCCAAGCTCCTGCGGATACCGTCTATACCCCATGGTTTTTTTGGAGTCCCCAGCATCCTCTACGGACTAGGAGAAAAGGATTTACCGGTAGGTACTAAAATCCTATTATCGTTACTAAATTTTAAACAATGCATTTAAATTGTATAAAGCACTGGTAGGGACATGTCCATAAGAAACCTTTTAATGCCTATTTTTTTATGTTTTTGCATATTGTCCAGCAACTGAAAGGGCATGGACAGCTTATGGGTGTGAATGAGCTCTCAAAAATTATCTACCGCAGATGCATTTAGGCACAAAACATTCTTTTGTAAAATGTTTTATACTCCTTTTTTTTTTTTTTTTTTTCCCTCCATGTTTCTCTTTTCAGTGCCTCTTAAGAAAATGGTTCTCATTTTGTAGCCATTCTAATCAACATAAAATCCTACAAGGGGTTCGATCTACCTTAGCAGGTTCTGAGTTATGTTCGCCAGTTATTGTAATATGCCCTAAGCATATATTCTTTCTAAAGCTGACCATACACTAACTAGACCAATTTTCTTCCAACTAGTTGGTTGAAATGAAAATCTGGTAATGTATAAATGCAAATAATCAGCCAAAAACTGTTGTTCAGACAAGTTGGTTAAACTGATTTAAATTGTCTTAGTTTTTGCCCGTCTTCCGGGGTCTAGAAGAAAATGAATGTCATTTGCTCCCATACTTCACCAGATTATCATTCGAAAAAACTAGTACGATGAAAGTTGCTCTAGTGCAGGCATTACCAGCCTTGGTCCTCAAGGCATATGGACAGTGCAAGGTTTTAGTGACATCCAGGCTTCAGCACAGTTGGTTAAATTAAAATTACTGAGGTACTAATTAAGTCACCTGCGCTCAAAAATGGACATCCCTAAAACCTACACTGTAAGCCTTGATGACCAAAGTTGGAAATGCCTGGTAACGTAACTAAAATGGCGTTAAAAGAAGAGGTAATAATCATGGGAGACTTTAATCTTCCTGATGTAAATTGGGAGGTGTCTGTTGCTAGTTCCACTAGAACTAGGGCCGTTTTAAATTCCCTTCATGCAGCATGCCTCCACCAATTGGTGAGGGAGCCCACTCTGAAAGATGCAATATTAGACTTAATACTTACAAATGGAGACAGAATATCGGACGTAAAAGTGGGTGAAAACCTGGGATCCAGTGATCGTCGAGCAGTAAGGTTCAGCATAAAGACAGAGACTGATTCATCCCATACAAAAACAGAGGTGTTGGATATTAGGAAGGCTGATTTTGTAGGGATGGGAAAATGTGTAAGTGATTCTTTGGCAGAGTGGAGGAACTTAGAAGCCGTGCAGGAGAGGTGGGAAACATTAAAAAGTGCAATATTAAAGGCAACAGACCTTTGTATCAAAAATGTTAGGAAAATCGCAAGGAAAAGGAAGCCAGTGTGGTTTGTGAAAGAAGTAGCAAATATTGTGAAAGCAAAAAAAGATGGCTTTTAGGAAATATAAGCAGACACAAAAAGATGAAGACAAAGAGATATATATTGTTAGACAGAAGGAGACTATAGGGTATATTCAATTAGCGTAGGATCCATTCCGACATGCATTTGTCGGAATGGATCCGACAACCCCTATTCAAATCTCATCTCAATTCGACTTTTTCAAGTCCAATTGAGATGAGGGACCCAGAGAAGGAGAGGGGGGGTGAAACCAGCGGGGACAGCCGCTGGCAGACGGTGGAGATCAGTGCTACAGTAGCGCTGCAGGAGGATGTCACACAGCCACCTGACCTCACGGCAGTGTCCACCCGGCTCCAGCAAGCGTGACCTCACTTGCTGGAGCCGGGTGGAAGCTGCCGTGAGCGGTGCGGCTGTATGACTTCCTGCTGCAGCGCTGTGCTGTAGTGCTGATCTCCCGTGTATGCCTGCGGCTGTCCCCTGTCTCCCCGCGGCTCCCACCCCTCTCCTGCTCTGGGTCCCACATCTCAGTCCGACATTTTTTTTATGTCTGTCGGACTGAGATGGTCGAAAAGTTTTTGATACAAGCACGTGGATCGGCAGCTATTCCGCCGATTCACGTGCTTTTTGACAAGTCGAATTCATCGACTTGTTGAAACATTTTGGGAAATACTGAATAGGTCGAATCACGATTCGACCTTAACAAGTCGAAAACTACCGTCTTTTTGACAGATTGCAGCTTTCGACTTCAATTGAATATACCCCAAAGAAGGTAATCAGATGTGCAAAGGCACAAGCTGAAGAGAAAATGGTTCAGTCAGTGGATAAAGGAGGCAAAACTTTTTTTAGGTATATAAGTGAAAGGAGAAAAACAAAAGGCGAAATAATAAAACTAAAGACAGACACTGGGAGTCTTGTTTAGGGAGACAATGTAATAGCAGATAATCTTAATTATTTTTGCTCAGTATTCACTACTGAAAGAGATGGGGAGGGGCCACAGTTAAGTTGCAGGGATAGTCGGGAAAATTAAACAAGTACATTTACAGAGGAGAAGGTCCTAACAGAACTCTCAAAGCTGAAAGTGGACAAATCTATGGGGCCAGATGGGATACATCCAAGGATACTAAAAGAACTTTAAAGAGAAGTATTCAACCAGTCATTCGCTACAGGAGAAATTCCAGTGTACTGAAAGAGCAAACGTAGTCCCACTACACAAAAGTGGAAGCAAGGAAGAAGCAAACAACTACAGACCAGCGAGTCTTGCATCAGTAGTTGGAATATTAATGGAAACACTCTTAAAAGAAAGAGTTGTAGATTGTCTCAAATCCAGCAATTTACAGGATCCCAAACAGCATGGAGTCACTGGGGGGAGATTATGTCAAACAAATCCTATTGACTTTTTTGACTCTGACTAAAGTCATGGCTAAAGGATATGGCTTATTTAGACTTTAGTAAGGCTTTTGACACCGTTCTACATCGCAGACTGCTAAATAAACTGGAAATTTGGGATTGGATACTAAGATTATTGAATGGATAAGATCTTGGTTGCAAAATAGAGTTGTGGTAAATGGAGTGCATTCACAGGATGGAAATGTTACCAGTGGAGTACCCCAGGGATCTGTACTTGGACCAGTGCTTTATAATATTTTTATTGGCGACATTGCAAATTGCATTAAAGGGAAAGTATGCATTTTTGCAGATGACACAAAAGTATGCAACAGGGTAGACACACCAGGAGGGGTAAAACAAATGATTGAGGATCTAGGTAGATTAGAGGAATGGTCAAGAATGTGGCAATTACAGTTTAATGCCAAAAAATGCAAAATCATGCACTTGGTTCTCAAAAATCCAAGGGCTAAATATAGTATTAATGGCTCTATACTGGAAACTACTGAGGAGGAAAGGGATCTAGGAGTCACTATTTCAGGTGACTTAAAGGCAGGTAAGCAATGTAACAAAGTAATGAGTAAGGCTAGTCAGATGCTTGGCTGCATTGGGAGAGGAATCAGCAGCAGAAAGAAAGAAGTAATGCCACTGTCATTGCTACGGCCTCATCTAGAATACTGTGTTCAATTCTGGAGGCCATATCTTCAAAAGGATATTAATACTAAAATGGTGCATGGCCTACATCACAAAACGTACTCGGAAAGACTAAAAAATCTCAATATGTATAGTTTGGAGAAGGGAAAGGGAGGACATGATCGAAACTTTCAAATATATCAAGGGTTTTAACAAAGTCCAGGAGGGAAACATTCTTCAAATGAAGAGAAGCAATAGGACACGAGGACGTGCACCGAGACTGGAGGGAGGTAGGTTCATAGGAAATTTGAGGAAAAATTATTTCACAGAAAGGGTAGTGGACAAGTGGAATAGCCTCCCATCAGAGGTGGTAGAGGCTAAGACATTAGAGCAATTTAAACATGCATGGGACAGACATAAGGATATTCTTACACAGAAATAAGGATCAAATAAGGTTTGAGGTAAAAAAGAAAAGGGGTAGACTATATGGGCCAAGTGGTTCTTATCTGCCATCAAATTCTATGTTTCTGTGGACCCCACACAGTTCATGTTTTGCAGGTCACCCAGCAGGAGCTCCGGTGTATTCATTACTCTCACATTTGAAAGCACCCACAGTTGGTGCTAATTATTTCACTTGTGATTCTGTGAGGAGACCTGGAAAACATGAACTGTTTGGGGTCCTGAGGACTGCGTTTGATAACCTTGTGGTCTAGTGTATGGCCAGGTTAATGGAATATCTTCCATAATTCCACCCAGCTGGATCTTTTTAGAAATTTACATGGCAATGGCAGTGAGTTGATTAATACATATTTATGGACACATGGAGGAAATTCTTGGTTAGCATGCCCAAACAGCGGCCAACTTTTCACATATTTCTGCTGACCACCTCAGGAGGCTGTGGGCAGAAATCATCCAGTCGTACCTGATCGGTATATAATGGCATAGCCACGGTCTGGTGCCCATTACTTGGGGGCTCCAAAACAACACTTGAATTCTCCCCCATTTAGTTAATTTAATGCCATTTGTTATTTCACATATAGTTCACTCCCGTTCAGCAATTTATATTGTTAGGAGCGTGGAACTTCTCAAACTCAGTAGGAAGTTTGATTTAGAGCTCTTTATTATATTATTATCCAGGCCTTTCCCACTGTTTTGCATCTAATCTTGCATCCGTTTATTTCTGACAATTTATAAAAGCAAATACTTTACAATACCATATAATCATGTGATCTTTTCTGAAGCATTCGATTTAAAACTGGACTTGAAATAGGTGTAAGACTTAATTGGTGCAGGAGTGGTTTAAAATGGCATGTGTATTGTGCATTGTAACCACATTCCTTATTTTTGGATTATTGCCATGTTACATGCTGCAAAAAGTTTTCTCTGCTGATTTAGTCACCTTTTGTATTTGCTTTATTAAATCATATAATCTGAATAATATTTACTCTGAGCAGCTCAATCTACATTGTATGTTTATATAACCAGTGTGCTAGAATGCTTGATCGGATGTGTTGAATTAGAGAAGCTGGGTGAAAGGCGTTTTCCTGAAGGTTGCACGTGTGCCCTGGCACAAAACATGTCTGATTGAAATGAAAAAAGGAAATATTCCAAACTACCCATTTTCCACCTAAGAACCAGATCTGACCAGAGATTTTGAACATAGTTCCAAAACCAGGTCAGAGCTGGGATTGACCCCTTTCAACCGCAACTCCAACCTGGATTATTCCTGGGTAGGAGCTGTTTACACTGCACACGGGTGCAGTAGTGCACAGAGTCTCGGGAGCAGCCTCCTGCCATCACTGGCCCCACCCCCGGATCAGAGTCAGCGCTGCAGGAAGCATGCTGTAAACAGAACCTGCTTAACCCTGGTCCTTCCCTGGTAGCTAGCTGAGTTGGATTCTCTGGTCAGTGGACATGTATTAACTTGGGTTTTAGCGGCAGTGGAAAAGGGATTTTAGATGTATGTGTTAAATTGAGTGTGTCATAGCTAAATTCAAAATTTCACTATATAAAATCAAAGCTGCTCCGTATTTGTTCACTACATGCAGAATACATATTTTCTCTAAATAAATAAACGCCTTGCATTGCAGTGTGGTTGTTCCAAGAGCAAATTGCACCTTGTTCGCTTTTTTTTTTTTTTGTGTGTCTCTTTTGCAACAACCAGCAATCTTGCCGATGGTATGGGCGATGTACATTCACCCTCCCCAGTGAAGATTGCTGGTACACACTACACAATGTAATGAATGACTGACCAATACCTCATTCAGTCCATCTACACCAGGGGTGGCCAACCAGTCAGGGGCAAAGATCCAGAAAAGATGTAGTCAAGGGTAAGAGCAACTATCATGCACGTGCAAAAATGGGAGCATAGCCTAGTTGTCACAAAGCCACACACCATTTTTGTGCGCACACCTTTCGGAATGACGTTTTTGTAGGAGTATGACCTTGTGTCATAACCCTGTTTTTAGTCATGTTGTACAGTGCCACATACATATAAAAATGCCCAAAAATGAGTGCCTCCAGTGCCAGATACACACGTCCCCCTCCCCCCCCCCCCCCCCGCAGTACCAGATACACACATGTCCCCCCCGCAGTGCCAGATACACACCCCCTCAGTCACCGGCGGGGGTGTATATCTTTAATTAGGCGCTGGTCCGTAAGCCAATCAAAGCTTGCAGTCTGACAGCCAAGCAGAAGCCTTAGCTGCCGATCCGCGAGCGCTGATTGGCTCACGGGCCGGTGCCAAATTGAAGATAATCGCCAACGCCGGAGAGAAGTGTGTGCCGGGCAGCGTTGGCCGGGATCCAACCAAGCCGCATGTGGAGGTTGAAAGAGCCTCATGCGGCTTGAGAGCCACGGGTTGGCCACCTCTGATCTACACTACACCGGGTCGCACATGATATCTGCAACTCACGGGGACATACAAACACATTAGTCGATATGCACGATTTGTCGTTCCGATACAGCAAACTGCGCTGATATCGCTCTAATGTGTAACTGGCCTTAGTCTGCAAAGGTATTTTGATGTTTCCGCAAAACTACAAAATGCAGATTTGAGTGTGGCCCAACAAATGATACAAAATGTTGGTGTACTCTCTGGTCTTATCCACTCACATTCACTATTAGAAAGGCTTTTATGCTTGAAGAACACGGCCAGCAAAGGCAGCTGGATTGTACTGTATGTATTTAGGACTCTGGGGCAGATGTATTAACCAGGAGAAGGCATAAGGAAGTGATAAACCAGTGATATGTGCAAGGTGTCACGATCCGGGTATCTGGACGCCATTTCTTACCCATCAGATGTCTCCTAAGGCTGGCTCAGCGCTCCAGGACCGGATCCCATCTGTTATCCTAGTGTTCACATTCCTGCATCCTCTCCTGTCTCTCTGAGACGCTGTCACAGTAACGCCATATTACATCTGGCATGGCGTCTCCCGCGGCCTCCGCCGCCGTCCCTGAGCTTCTGCATGCAGAGTGTCAGAGTGGCGATTACGTCAGCCGCGGCCTCCGCTGTGTCCGCGTGGTTGGATGTGCACTTGTCAGCCTGGCGTCTCCTGTCTCCAGTGGCCGGCGCCGCCATTACTGTTTTCATTACCACATGGATTACAAACCAAACTTCCCTCCAAGTGTCTGCATGGGCGCAGCCATCTTGGATTCTGTCAGCTGATCATTTCCTCCAATCTGTTGTCAGTATTGTTAATCTGCATAATTGCCTAGCCAATCCCTTCCTTGCTGCAGGTATAAATACACTGTGCCTGAGCAAGGAAGGCGTCAGTGCTTTGGTTGTCAAACCTAGTTCCTGTTTGTCTCTCTCCTGTGATTGTCTTCCAGGTTCCAGCTCCTGTCTCAAGACTTCCACCATAGAGACCCGCACCAGCATTCCACCTGCGGTGTAGCCTGACTCTCCAATCCATTGTGGATTCATCTGTTTCCAGCTACAACTTTACCTGCTTCCAGCTCAGCTTCCAGCAGAGTACAGCTTCCCTTAAAGGGCCGGTGTCCTTTCTACACTTTACCACTCTCCACCGGTATTATTATTTCTCCGCTCTCAAGTTCTACATTTCAGTTCATATTTCATCGCTCCCAAGTTCATTTATTATTTAACTGGTTCCAGCCAGTATCCACTCCGTGCTAACAACAGTCTGGTTCCAGCCAGTATCCACAGCAGCTGTTTTATCTTCAGCAACCCAGCTTTTCCTGGAACACCAGCTGGCACAATCCTGGGTTATCTCCATTGCTACAGTCGGGCCTGGTAAGGACTTTCCATCTAGAAGATCATAAGAACTATCTCACACTACCAGTGCCCTGTGGCTCCTGCCATCCTGTAGTACCCAGGAACTGTATTTATTCTTTGCTGACTTTTACGTTTTCTTTTACTGCTGCTGTGTTGCGGAGTTGTCATAATAAACATCATTGACTTTTATCCAAGTTGTCGTGGTCACGCCTTCGGGCAGTTATTATTCATGTTACTTACATGTCCAGGGGTCTGATACAACCTCCCAGGTTCCGGTACATCTCAGCCCCTACAACTGAGGCTGCCTCCCGTCAGCTCAGGCCCTCAGTTGTGACAGTAAGCACTGACCTAATGAATCCAGCCGGAGACCAGGATCAAGCGGCCAGGCCGATGCAAGAACTGGCAGCCCGACTAGAACATCAGGAGGCTGCACAGGGCCACATCATCCGCTGTCTCCAGGATTTCTCTACTCGGCTGGATGGGATTCAGACAACTCTCTGTGGATCAGGCGCGTCTGGTGCGTCAACCACAGTGACTCCAGCTATAACCCCACCCACCTTACCCATTTCTGCTCCACGTCTTCATCTTCCAACGCCAGCAAAATTTGACGGATCTCCAAGATTCTGCAGGGGATTTCTCAACCAGTGTGAGATTCAGTTTGAGCTACAACCTGGCAATTTTCCCAGTGACCGTACAAAAATTGCCTACATTATTTCTCTTCTCAGTGGCTCAGCCCTTGATTGGGCATCACCGTTATGGGAGAGGTCCGACACCCTGCTATCTTCCTACACTGCCTTCGTGTCAACATTCAGGCGCATCTTCGACGAGCCAGGCCGGGTAACCTCAGCTTCATCCGAGATTCTCCGTTTACGCCAGGGGTCACGTACTGTAGGACAATATCTGATACAGTTCCAGATCCTGGCATCCGAACTGGCTTGGAACGACGAGGCCCTGTATGCTGCATTCTGGCATGGCTTATCTGAGCGTATTAAAGATGAGTTAGCTACCAGAGACTTACCCTCTAAGTTAGATGAGCTAATCTCACTCTGCACGAAAGTTGATTTACGTTTCAGAGAGAGAGCAATTGAGCGTGGAAGATCATCTGCTCCAAAATCTTCTGCTCCTCCTCCTCGCCAACTGTCACCAACTAAAGATGAGCCCATGCAAATTGGCCGTTCCCGTTTAACTCCTGCTGAGCGCCGAAGACGTCTCTCCAAGTCTCTCTGTCTTTATTGTGCAGCTCCGTCTCACACCATTAATGCCTGTCCCAAACGTCCAGGACTCCAGACCCTAGCTCGCCAAGGAGAGGGCCGGCTAGGAGTAATGATCTCCTCTCCATCTCCTCAAGATTGTAATCTCCCAGTCTCGCTTCAAATTGCTCAACGTTATCGGAACGTCATTGCCCTCCTTGATTCCGGAGCAGCTGGGAACTTTATTACCGAAGCCTATGTTAAACGGTGGTCCCTACCCACCGAGAGACTTCCTGCGTCCATCTCCTTAACTGCCGTGGATGGCAGCAAGATCTTTGAGGCAGTTATTTCTTTAAGGACTCTACCAGTTCGTCTGAGAGTGGGAGTTCTTCATTCCGAACTTATTTCTTTTTTAGTGATTCCAAGAGCCACACATCCTGTGGTCCTGGGCCTTCCATGGCTCTGTCTTCACAATCCTACAATTGATTGGACGACTACGCAAATCCTGGCATGGGGTTCCTCCTGTGCTGAGACATGTTTGTTTAAAGTATTGCCTGTCTGTTCTTCCTCCCCCAGGTCGTCTGATGTTCCACCTCCTCCATATCAAGATTTCACGGATGTGTTCAGTAAAGCTTCTGCTGATATCCTTCCTCCTCATAGAGAATGGGACTGCCCGATTGATCTCGTTCCAGGGAAGGTTCCACCTCGAGGCCGAACTTATCCGTTGTCTCTGCCTGAGACGCATTCTATGGAGGAATACATTAAAGAGAACCTAGCAAAGGGCTTCATTCGACCTTCTTCTTCTCCAGCCGGCGCAGGCTTCTTTTTTTGTAAAAAAGAAAGATGGTGGTCTGCGGCCGTGCATCGACTACAGAGGTTTGAACGACATTACCATCAAGAACCGTTATCCTTTACCCCTGATTACTGAGCTCTTTGACAGAGTTAGCGGAGCTACCATCTTTACAAAGCTGGACTTGAGAGGTGCATACAATCTCATCCGGATCCGTGAGGGTGACGAGTGGAAGACCGCCTTTAACACCCGTGACGGACATTATGAGTACCTCGTCATGCCCTTCGGATTGAGCAATGCTCCAGCTGTCTTCCAGCATTTTGTCAATGAGATCTTCAGAGACATTCTATACCGTCATGTCGTGGTCTATCTAGACGATATCCTCATTTTTGCCAACGATTTAGAGGAACATCGTTTTTGGGTTAAAGAGGTTCTGTCCCGTCTCCGTGTCAATCATCTCTATTGCAAATTAGAGAAATGCGTCTTTGAAGTCCAGTCCATTCCGTTTCTAGGGTACATTGTGTCCGGTTCCGGACTAGAGATGGATCCTGAGAAACTACAAGCAATTCAAAATTGGCCGATACCCTTAACCCTCAAAGGGGTCCAGAGGTTCTTGGGGTTCGCCAACTATTACCGAAAGTTTATACGAGACTTTTCCACCATTGTGGCGCCTATTACTGCTTTCACTAAGAAGGGTGCTAACCCGTCCAAGTGGTCTGAAGAAGCCATGCAAGCATTTCATCTTTTAAAACAAAGGTTCATCTCTGCGCCTGTTCTGAAACAGCCTGACATCGACTCTCCTTTCATCTTAGAGGTGGATGCCTCCTCCGTTGGAGTAGGAGCGGTGTTATCTCAGAGGGCTAAAGATGGCCATTTACACCCTTGCAGTTTCTTCTCCCGGAAGTTCTCCCCAGCTGAGCGCAACTATGCCATTGGCGACCAGGAGTTGCTAGCCATAAAGCTCGCTCTAGAAGAGTGGAGGTATCTGTTGGAGGGAGCTTCTCATTCAATCACCATACTTACAGACCACAAGAACCTTTTATATCTGAAAGGCGCACAATGTCTCAACCCTCGTCAGGCCAGATGGGCACTTTTCTTTTCCAGGTTCGACTTTAAACTCCAGTTCTGTCCGGGCTCTCAGAATCGCAAGGCCGATGCCCTTTCCCGCTCATGGGAGCAAGAAAATGAGTCAGAGTCTTCAGACAAGCATCCTATTATAAATCCGTTGGCATTCTCCACGGTAGGGATGGACTCTACGCCCCCATCAGGGAAAAGTTTTGTGAAACCGATGCTAAGGAAGAAGCTCATGCATTGGGCCCATGCTTCCCGTTTTGCCGGACATACAGGTATCCAAAAAACCCTGGAGTTTATCTCTAGGTCCTATTGGTGGCCAACTCTGAAAAAGGACGTCTTAGAGTTTATTGCATCTTGCCCAAAGTGTGCTCAACATAAGGTATCCCGCCAGTCGCCTGCGGGGCAACTGGTTCCACTATCTGTTCCCCGTCGACCTTGGACCCATTTGTCGATGGATTTTATTACAGATTTACCCATGTGCAACAAGTTCAATACCATCTGGGTGGTAGTTGACCGGTTCACCAAGATGGCACACTTCATTCCTCTCACCGGTCTTCCGTCAGCTCCCAAGTTGGCTCAAGTATTCATACAAGAGATCTTCCGACTCCACGGTCTTCCTGAAGAAATTATCTCAGATCGAGGAGTTCAATTCACAGCCAAATTCTGGCGAAGTTTATGTCAAGTCCTCCAAGTCAAGCTAAAGTTTTCCACGGCTTACCATCCTCAGACCAATGGTCAAACCGAGAGGGTGAATCAGGACTTGGAGGCCTTCCTCCGCATCTATGTGTCCTCCTCTCAAGATGACTGGGTTCAATTACTTCCCTGGGCCGAGTTCTGTCATAACAACCAGTATCATTCTTCATCTGCTTCAACACCATTCTTCACTAACTTTGGATTCCACCCTAAAGTCCCTGAGTTCCAACCGCTTCCAGCAACTTCTGTTCCCGCAGTGGATATCACCTTGCATCAGTTTGCCAATATCTGGAAGAGCGTACGATCAGCTCTGCTCAAGGCATCGTTCAGGTACAAGAAGTTTGCGGATAAGAAGCGTCGAGCAGTTCCTGCTCTCAAGGTGGGTGATCGCGTATGGTTATCCACGAAGAATTTGAGGTTAAGAGTTCCCAGTATGAAGTTTGCACCTCGCTATATCGGTCCTTTCAAGATTGAACAAGTCATCAATCCTGTTGCTTACAGACTTCAGTTGCCTCCCTTCTTAAAAATACCCAGGACATTCCATGTTTCCCTGTTGAAACCACTGATCTTGAATCGGTTTCATTCCTCACTTCCTCCAACTCCGAAAGTCCAAACTCAACGAGGCGTTGAGTATGAAGTAGCTAAGATCCTGGACTCACGTCACCGTTACGGTCAACTACAATATCTTATTGACTGGAAGGGCTATGGCCCTGAGGAACGTTCATGGACCAATGCTTCTGATGTCCATGCTCCTGCCTTGGTCCGGAGATTCCATTCCAAGTTTCCTCAAAAGCCAAAGAAGTGTCCTGGGGCCACTCCTAAAGGGGGGGGTGCTGTCACGATCCGGGTATCTGGACGCCATTTCTTACCCATCAGATGTCTCCTAAGGCTGGCTCAGCGCTCCAGGACCGGATCCCATCTGTTATCCTAGTGTTCACATTCCTGCATCCTCTCCTGTCTCTCTGAGACGCTGTCACAGTAACGCCATATTACATCTGGCATGGCGTCTCCCGCGGCCTCCGCCGCCGTCCCTGAGCTTCTGCATGCAGAGTGTCAGAGTGGCGATTACGTCAGCCGCGGCCTCCGCTGTGTCCGCGTGGTTGGATGTGCACTTGTCAGCCTGGCGTCTCCTGTCTCCAGTGGCCGGCGCCGCCATTACTGTTTTCATTACCACATGGATTACAAACCAAACTTCCCTCCAAGTGTCTGCATGGGCGCAGCCATCTTGGATTCTGTCAGCTGATCATTTCCTCCAATCTGTTGTCAGTATTGTTAATCTGCATAATTGCCTAGCCAATCCCTTCCTTGCTGCAGGTATAAATACACTGTGCCTGAGCAAGGAAGGCGTCAGTGCTTTGGTTGTCAAACCTAGTTCCTGTTTGTCTCTCTCCTGTGATTGTCTTCCAGGTTCCAGCTCCTGTCTCAAGACTTCCACCATAGAGACCCGCACCAGCATTCCACCTGCGGTGTAGCCTGACTCTCCAATCCATTGTGGATTCATCTGTTTCCAGCTACAACTTTACCTGCTTCCAGCTCAGCTTCCAGCAGAGTACAGCTTCCCTTAAAGGGCCGGTGTCCTTTCTACACTTTACCACTCTCCACCGGTATTATTATTTCTCCGCTCTCAAGTTCTACATTTCAGTTCATATTTCATCGCTCCCAAGTTCATTTATTATTTAACTGGTTCCAGCCAGTATCCACTCCGTGCTAACAACAGTCTGGTTCCAGCCAGTATCCACAGCAGCTGTTTTATCTTCAGCAACCCAGCTTTTCCTGGAACACCAGCTGGCACAATCCTGGGTTATCTCCATTGCTACAGTCGGGCCTGGTAAGGACTTTCCATCTAGAAGATCATAAGAACTATCTCACACTACCAGTGCCCTGTGGCTCCTGCCATCCTGTAGTACCCAGGAACTGTATTTATTCTTTGCTGACTTTTACGTTTTCTTTTACTGCTGCTGTGTTGCGGAGTTGTCATAATAAACATCATTGACTTTTATCCAAGTTGTCGTGGTCACGCCTTCGGGCAGTTATTATTCATGTTACTTACATGTCCAGGGGTCTGATACAACCTCCCAGGTTCCGGTACATCTCAGCCCCTACAACTGAGGCTGCCTCCCGTCAGCTCAGGCCCTCAGTTGTGACACAAGGTGATAAAGGCACCAGCCAATCAGATCCTAACTGTTAATTTACATATTGGAACTGATTGGCTGGTGCCTTTATCACCTTGCACATATCACTGGTTTATCACTTCCTTATGCCTTCTCCAGATTAATACATCTGCCCCTCTGTTTGTTACCAGGTGCTCTACTTGTTATGGAAAGTTTCCAACCAGTTCACTGACCAGTAGATACATTTCTATTGTTTAAAAAAAAATAAAATCGACACTTTTTTTTAAAATTAGATCTTTTAAGTAAAATGTCTTTATTTGTCAGTAGAAAATATTTCTCTTACGTCCTAGAGGATACTGGGGTCCACATTAGTACCATGGGGTATAGATGGGTCCACTAGGAGCCTTGGGCACTTTAAGAAATCAATAGTGTGCACTGGCTCCTTCTATGCCCCTCTTACTACAAAATGTGCCTGGAGGAGCCGGTCACGCTTAGGGAAGCTCCTGAAGAGTTTTCTACATTTATTTCTTACGTCCTAGAGGATGCTGGGGTCCACATTAGTACCATGGGGTATAGACTGGTCTACCAGGAGCCATTGGCACTTTAAGAGTTTGAGAGTGTGGGCTGGCTCCTACCTCTATGCCCCTCCTACCAGACTCAGTTTAGAAAATTTACCCGGAGAAGCCGGTCACAGCTAGGGGAGCTCTCCTGAGTTTTCCTGGTAAAGTTTTTTTTAGAGTTTATTATTTTACAGAAGGCTGCTGGCAACAGCCTCCCTGCAGCGAGGGACTGAGGGGGGGAGCAGTGTCTGCCCTGCGGGGTCTGAGCCACTGTCCCTGCTGACTGGACACTGAGCTCCAGAGGGGTCTGATAGTTCTCCGCCACAGGGGACCGCTCGCCCCAGCAGCATGCCGCCACCCCCTTGCAGAGCTGAAGAATTGGTGGCGGGTGAGACACCGACCCCCCCCCCCCCTAGCAAGCGGGGGGTCGGTGTGAAGATGGCGGCATCAGGGTAGGAGCGCCCGGAGATGGCTCAGCGGTACAATGGTGCGGCGCTTTGAGGGGCACACTGAGCCAGCGCAACACCCTACACTGGTCCAGCAGCCTGTTGGGGTCCCCGGATCTCAGCCAGCACTAAATCCTCAGGCCAGTATAATCTGATGAAGAGCGGGAAGACAGCGCTATTAAGGGGGCGTAGCTTCTCAGAGCGGACCCAGCAGTGTTCGGCACCATTTTCCTGCCTGTACAGTGCTGAAAAGGAGAATCCAGTCCCTCCACAGCAACTCCAGCTATCTGTAAATGGTAGCAGGGGGTTGTAGAAAGGGGAAGGAGGCTGCAGTACGACTGTGTATCCTATTAAGGTACACAGTCAGCGCTGAACAGGGGTCTCCCTTTGGTAAAAAAAAGCGCTGTGTATGGGTTGGCTCCAATCTCTGTGTCTATCTTGCCATTCTTGGGGGGGGGGGGGGGCAAAACTCTGACTGCCCTACCCTGTGTGTGTGGAGTGTTTGGTCTCCTTTAGCTATGTCCAGGGACACTGTGTCATTCCTGCGGAGAATTTGTCCTACCAGGATGATCCCATTCCATGTGATCAGGATAGCGCTGGTTTAGCACAGATACCAGCAAGGGAACCTGAGTGGCTTTCCTCTATCAAATCTTGGATTTCTCAGATTTCTGACAGGGTTGCAAGTAATGAATCTGCAACCCAGGTATTACAGAACTCTGTGGCAGTATGGCCTGTTTTTGGTATCTCTGGACGCTCCGCTATATACCCCCACAAACGTGTCACACAGGATGACACGGATACCAATTCTGACACCACAGACGTAGGAGATGTGTTGCGGGGGTCTGCATCTCTTGCAAAGGGGGTGCAATTGATGATAGCCTGTATCAGGGATGTGTTGAATATTAATGATACCACAACTGATCAGGTTGAGGAGGCTTTTTTCACTAAAAATAAAAAAAGCCTCGCTAACCTTCCCTGCGTCAAAGGAATTGAATGCTATATTTGAGAAAGCATGGAAAAACCCCGGAGAAAAAATTCCAGATCCCTAAAAGGGTCCAGGTGGCGTTTCCTTTCCCTGAGGAGGATAGGAAAAAATGGGAAAACTCGCCGATTGTTGACGCATCTGTGTCCACACTCTCAAAGAAGGTGGTTTTAACTGTTCCAGGATCTACCGCCTTAAAGGAGCCGGCTGATCGAAAGATAGATAACACACTTAAATCAATGTACACTGCTTCAGGGGCCATATTACGTCCCACTATTGCTAGTGCATGGATTGCAAAGGCTATAGTAATGTGGTCGGCTACCTTACTTGAGGATTTGGATACGATGGATAAGGATGATGTTGAATTATTTTTACGCAACATTCACGATTCAGCAGGTTTTATGGTAGAATCCATGAAAGACTTGGGTTCCATGGCTGCGGGAATCTCTTCCATGTCTGTTTCACCTCGACGGGGACTGTGGCTGCGCCAGTGGTCAGCCGACGCGGAATCCAGAGAGTGTGGAGTCCCTACCCTATACAGGTCAGGCTCTCTTTGGGGGAAGCTTTAGACGCGTGGATATCCACGGCTACAGCGGGTAAGTCTCCGTTTCTTCCCTCAGCTGCACCTGCTCCAAAGAAATCCTTCTCCATCAGCAACACAGTGCTTTCGGCCTAACAAGCCTGGAAAGGCCAGACCGTTCAATACCTTCTTTAGGGGAGGTCGAGTTAAGTCCAAGAAACCTGCCACTGCAGGTCCCCAGGAACAAAAGCCTGCTTCATGTACGCCAAAGGCCTCCGCATGACGGTGGACTGTGCGGCCTGGAGGTGGCGCCAGTGGGAGCGAACTCAGACAATTCAGTCACGTCTGGGTACCGTCCGGCCTGGATCCCTGGGTGATAGATATTGTATCCCAGGGATACAGGCTGGATTTTCAAAGTCTCCCTCATTGTTTTTTCAAATCAGGCTTGCCAGCTCTGCTGGCAGACAGCATTGTCCTACAAGAAGCTGTCCAGAAGTTGGTGGGAGCACAGGTCATTGTGCCAGTTCCTCCTCATTCGCAAACCACAGGTTACTATTCGAACCTTTTCATGGTACCGAAACCGGATGGTTCGGTCAGGCCCATTCTGAACCTAAAATCATTGAACCCCTTTCTAAAGGAGTTCAAGATGGAGTCTCTCAGGGCGGAGATATCAGGTATGGAAGAGGGGGAATTCCCGTTATCCCTGGATATCAAGGATGCGTACCTCCACATTCCGATCTGGCTGCCGCATCAGGCTTATCTCCGTTTCGCATTACTGGACTGTCATTTCCTGTTCCAGGCACTGCCATTCGGCCTCTCCACAGCACCAAGGTGATGGCAGAGATGGTGGTTCTCCTCCGCAAACAAGGGGTGAACATCATTCCATATCTGGACGATCTGCTGATTAAAGGCATCGTCCAAGGAGAAGCTACTGCAGTCCATTGTTCTCACAACCCGCCTCCTCAAAATCCACGGTTGGATTCTGAACCTTCCAAAGTCACATTTGGAACCAACCCAGAGGTTGTCCTTTCTGGGAATGATCCTAGACACACAAGTGTGTTTCTTCCGCAGTAAAAGGCGTTGGTGATGCAAGCTATGGTCCAGGATGTCCTGAAGCCAGTCCAGGTGTGGGTTCATAAATGCATTCGCCTGTTGGGAAAGATGGTGGCCTTTTGCCAGGCTCTCCAGTACGGGAGGTTCGACGATCGGGCCTTACAACTGGATCTTCTGGACAAGTGGTCAGGATCTCATCTCCACATGCACCAGAGAATAAGTCTGTCGCCGAAGGCCAGGATTTCACTCCTCTGGTGGCTCCAATTACCTCACATTCTGGAGCGCCGCAGGTTCGGGACTCAGGAATGGGTCCTTCTAACCACGGATGCGAGCCATCGGTGCTGGGGAGCAGTCACTCAAGCAGCAACATTCCAAGAAAGGGGGTAAAGTCTGGAAGCCGATCTGCCCATCGACATCCTGGAACTAAGAGCCGTCTACAACGGTCTTCTTCAGGCGGCCCATCTAAGAAATCGGGCCATTCAAGTGCAGTCGGACAATTTAACGACAGTAGCCCACATAAACCGACAGGGCGGAACGAAGAGCAGAGCTGCAATGTCGGAGGTGACAAGAATCATCCTCTGGGCAGAAAGACACGCGTTGGCCCTCTCAGCAATCTTCATTCCGGGAGTGGACAACTGGGAATCAGACTTCCTCAGCAGACACTATCTCCATCCAGGGGAGTGGGGTCTCCATCCGGAGGTGTTCAAGGAAATAATAGATCTTTGGGAGTTACCCCAAATAGACATGATGGCCTCTCGTCTCAGCAAGGAGCTCCGACACTATTGTTCCAGGTCGTGGGACCCACAAGCAGTGGCAGTGGATGCCCTGGTGTCTCCGTGGGTGTTCCAGTCAGTGTACGTGTTTCCACCACTTCCACTCATTCCAAGAGTTCTAAAGCTCGTAAGGAGGACAAGAGTTCAAGCGATCCTCATTGCTCCAGACTGGCCAAGGCGGGCTTGGTACGTGGACCTTCTGAATCTCTTGCAGGAAGAGCCGAGGCCTCTTACTCTTCGGGAGGACCTGCTGCAGCAAGGGCCGTTCGCATATCAAGACATACCGCGGCTACGTTTGACGGCATGGAAGTTGAGCGCCTGATACTAGCTCGGAAGCATTCAGAAGACGGTCATTCCTACCCTGATACAGGCTAGGAAAGGGGTAACGTCTAAACATTACCATCGTATTTGGAAGAAATATGTCTCTTGGTGTGAATCCAAGAAGTTTCCTACGGTGGAGTTTCAACTGGGACGTTTTCCACTCTTCCTGCAAGCAGGTGTGGATATGGGCCTGAGGTTGGGATCTGTGAAGGTCCAGATTTCGGTCCTATCCATTTTCTTCCAGAAACAATTGGCTGCCTTCCCTGAGGTTCAGATTTTTTTGAAGGGAGTTCTGCACATCCAACCTCCCTTTGGACCTTAACGTGGTGTTGCAGTTCCTCCAGTCGAATTAGTTTGAGCCTCTACAGGAGGTTGAGGTCAAATTTCTTACATGGAAGGCTGTCACTTTGTTGGCCTTAGCTTCTGCTAGACGTGTGTCCGAATTGGGGGCTTTATCCTGTAAATGCCCTTACTTGATCTTCCATGAAGATAGAGCTGAGCTCCGGAGACGTCCGCAGTTTCTTCCGAAGGTTGTGTCGGCATTTCATATCAACCAACCTATTGTGGTGCCAGGGGCTACTGACTCATTTACATCAAAGTCCTTGGATGTTGTAAGGGCTCTGAAGATATATGTGAAGAGAACTTCTCGTCACAGAAAATCGGACTCTGTTTGTCCTATATGATCCCAAGAAAATTGGGTGTCTTGCTTCTAAGCAGACCATCTCTCGCTGGATTAGGTTAACTATCCAGCACGCTTATTCTACGGCAGGATTGCCGTGTGCAAAATCTGTTAAGGCCCACTCTACTCCTAAGGTGGGGTCTTCCTGGGCGGCTGCCCGGGGTGTCTCGGCATTGTAACTTTGCCGAGCTACAACTTGGTCTGGGTTGAACACGTTTGCAAAGTTTTACAAATTCGATACTTTGACTGAACTTCAGATCATCAGAGGCCAATCAGTTTTGCAGGAGCCTCCGCGCTCTCCCTCCCGTTCTGGGAGCTTTGGTACATTCCCATGGTACTAGTGTGGACCCCAGCATCCTCTAGGACATAAGAGAAAATAGGATTTTGGTTACCTACCGGTAAATCCTTGCACCCGTTTTATGGTTCAGTACAGCTTGGTTTAGTTATGTACTGTATTGTTACTTGGTAAGTAATGTTTCAGCTGTTGCTGAGGTTTTCAAGCTAGTTAGCTTGATGTGCCTTGTATGTGTGAGCTGGTGTGAATCTCACCACTATCTGTCTTTAAATCCTTTTCTCGAAGATGTCCGTCTTCCCGGGCACAGTTTCTAGACTGAGTCTGGTAGGAGGGACATAGAGGGAGGAGCCAGCCCACACTCTCAAACTCTTAAAGTGCAAATGGCTCCTGGTGGACCAGTCTATACCCCATGGTACTAATGTGGACCCCAGCATCCTCTACGGACTACGAGAAAAGGATTTACCGGTAGGTAACCAAAATCCTATTTTTTTTCTGTTTATTTTCAGACAGTGCTGTTTGACAACAGCCTGTCTGCTTCGTGGGACTTAGGGAGGGAAACGGCACAACGTCCTCCGGGGTTAATAGCCCTGTTTCCCCCGGACAGGATGCTGAGCTCCTGAGGGTCCTATTCGCAATCCCCACCACGGCGAGCGTACAGGCCCGCAGCACGCCGCTATCCCTAACACAGCCAGAAGTAAGAAGAGTGGTGAGTAGGTGGCCGATGTCCTGGTTAACAGGTCACCTGCTGAAATGGCGGCATAAGGGTGTGGAGTGCAGTGCTGACAGGCAGGCTATGCTCCAGGGCTCAGGATGACATGCTGTGTGCGTGTGTTCCGCTATGAGGGGCGAGGTGAGCCACTACTTACATTACCCACACTGGCAAACTAGCTTACAGGGGTTCTAACCCATTGTTAAGCACCATGCATACCTCAGCCAGTATAAAAAAAATGGGAAGACCGTGCGCCATTACTGGGGCGGGGCTTCACTATGAGCGGTCCGCTCATAGTGAAGCCTCGCCCCATCAGCGCCATTTTCCCTCTGCAGCTCTACACAGACAGACTGGCAGGGAATTGCAGCCCCTCCACAAGGACTACAGCTTGGCTCAGCAGTACCAGGGGATCATAGCAAAGGGGGGGAGCAGTATTAGAATACTGAGCCTTTATTAAGAGGGCTTGGTTTACGACCCAGCTAACCTTATAATTAGCTATAGGGGCGCTGTGTGGCTGGCTCCATTATACTCTGTGTCTCCCTAGGGGGCTATGTGTTGATTAACTGTGCTTTTAACCTATTCATCCTGTATGTGTTTGTTCTTTTACATATTACTATGTCAAAGGAGTGTGTTTCATGCACAACAGAGTGTTTCTCTCAATCAGGAATCCCTACAGTGTGCTCAGGATAGTACACATTCTCAGGCTAGTGGGTCCGAACCAGTATGGTTGGACTCATTAAAAGGGATGATCTCAAATATTTCACATAAATTATGCCAGAATGAGAAAGAGACGCAATACTTAAGACAGTCTGTGGATGACCTGATGAATAGAGATTCAGTGGCCATTCCAGCGTCTCAGACCCCTACCATTTGTCCACAAAATCATACACTGGCCCAAATCATGCAGGCTGATACTGATGATGATGTATCAGACGTTGAGGAGGGTGAGGTGGACTCGGGAGATGGTCTCCGGAGGTGTGGATGCAGCTTTGTCACAGGGAATACAGGCCCTGATAGAAGCTATTAGAGATGTCCTGCACATTCCTGACAGAGGACGAGGAGGAATCTTATTTTAATGTAAAAAAGAAATCCTCTGCTACTTTCCCTGTATCTAAGGAATTCCTTATTTGCAGACTTGTTCTAATCCTGACAAGAAGTTTCAGATCCCTAAAAGGTTACTCGCATCTTTCCCTTTTCCTCAGGACCATATAAAAAAAATGGGAAAACCCACCGATTGTTGACGCATCAGTACCTAGATTATCACGTAAGACAGTTTTACCGGGCTCGGGGACAGCCTCCTTAAAAGATGCGGCAGACCGCAAGATTGAGACCACTCTCAAATCTCTGTAGACAGCTGCGGGGGTGACCCAGAGACCCACTATTGCTTGTGCTTGGATCACTAGGGCCATTGCAGAATGGTCAGGTAACCTAATTGAGGGGTTAGATTCCTTAACAAGAGGTGATATGATTTTACTCCTGCAATATAAACAGGACTCTGCAGATTTTATGGTGGAAGCCATAAAAGAAATTGGATTGCTGAATGCATGCTCCTTGGCCATGGCAGAGTTAGCACGCAGGGGCCTATGGCTGAGTCAGTGGACGGAGGATGCGGATTCCAGAAAGGGTGTGGAAAGCCTACCTTTCACAGATGAGGCCCTGTTTGGTGACGAACTGGATACGTGGTTATCCAAGGCTACAGCGGGTAAGTCTACATATCTTCCTTCCACAGCCCCACTAGCTAGGAAGACCTACTCTGCTCCGACTCTGCAGTCCTTTGAGACAGCAAAATTCAAACATACAGCCAAGGGTTCTTCTACAGCCTTCAAAGGCAATAGAGGTAAACCCAGAAAACAAGCAACTGCAAGTTCACAGGAACAGAACTCCGGTTCTGCTTCCTCAAAGCCTTCAGCATGACGGTGGACCCCTCTGCCTGGAAGACAGGCAGGTGGGAGCCCGATTAAGAGAGTTCAGTCACATATGGGCGACGTCATGCCAGGATCCCTGGGTCAAAGAGGTAATCGCCTAGGGGTACAGACGGGAGTTACAGGTACTCCCACCTCACAGATTCTTCAAGTCAGGCTTGCCAGCTTCTCAGGAGGCAAATATACATTTACAGGATGCAATTCAAAAACTGGTACAGACTCAGGTCATTGTTCCTGTTCCACCTCAGCTGCGCACCAAGGGTTATTATTCCAACCTGTTTGTGGTACCAAAACCGGAGGGTTCAGTGAGACCCATTTTAAACCTCAAGTAGTTGAACCCAAGGTAATGGCGGAGATGATGTTTCTCCTCCGCAAACGGTGAGTGAACATTATTCCGTACCTGGACGATCTGCGAATAAAAGCACCATCCATGGAGCGGTTATTGGACAACATTACCCTCTCAACTCGACTACTATGGGATCACGGGTGGGTTCTGAACCTACCAAAATCTCACCTGGAACCAACTCGGAGGCTTAAGTTCATGGGGATGATACTGGATACGGAGGTACAGAAGGTGTTCCTTTCATTGGAAAAGGCAGTTGTGATCCAGTGAGTGTGCGGGATGTTCTAAAACCAACCCGGATATCGGTGCATCTCTACATTCGCCTTCTGGGAAAGATGGTATCCACTTACGAGGCACTGCAGTACGGATGGTTTCATGCAAGACCCTTCCTGCTTGACCTGTTGAACAAATAGTTCGGATCGCATTTACACATGCACCAGAGGATTCATCTGTCGCCAAAAGCCAGGATTTCTCTTCTGTGGTAGCTCCAGACTTCTCACCTGACCGAGGGCCGAAGTTTCGGGATTCAAAATTGTATTCTGCTAACCACAGATGCAAGCCTCAGAGGTTGGGGAGCAGTCATCCAGGGGGCACTCTTCCAAGGAAAATGGTCAAATCAGGAAACCATTCTTCCAATCAAGATTCTGGAACTAAGGGCCATATACAACACCCTTCTGCAGGCAGCCCATCTTCTTTAAGATCAGTCAATCCAGGTTTAGTCGGACAATGTGACGGCAGTAACGTACATAAACCGACAGGGCGGAACGAAGAGCAGTGCAGCAATGTCGGAGTTAACACGGATTCTCCTCTGTACAGAAAGACACGCTGTGGTGTTGTCGGTGGTCTTTTTTTCCAGGAGTAGACAACTTGGAAGCAGACTTCCTCAGCAGACACAACCTCCACCCAGGAGAGTGGGGCCTTCACCCGGAGGTGTTCGGGTGCGTGACACATCGGTGGGAACTTCCACAAATCGACATGATGGCCTCTCGTCTCAACAAGGAACACAGGCGGTATTGTTCCAGGTTGAGAGACCCACAGGCAGTGGCGGTGGATGCTCTGGTGACTCCATGGGTTTACCAGATGGTGTATGTGTTTCCACCACTTCCATTGATCCCAAGATTTCTCAGAAGAATAAAAAGAGAAAAGTCTCAAGCAATTCTTATTGCCTCGAATTGTCCAAGAAGGGCTTGGTATGCAGATCTCCTAGACATGCTGCTGGAGGAACCGTGGCCTCTACCTCTTTGAGAGGATCTTCTTCAACAGGGGCTGTTCGTCTATCAAGACTTACCGTGGCTACGTTTGACGGCATGGTGGTTGAGCGTCAAATTTTAACCGGAAAGGCATTCCTGACAGGGTAATTCCTACCCTGATCCAAGCCAGAAAAGGGGTAACGTCTAAATATTGTCACCGGATTTGAAGGACGTATGTGTCTTGGTGTGGAAACAGGAAATTCCCTACAGTGGAAATTCATCTGGGTCGTTTTCTGCTTTTTCTGCAGTCAGGCGTGAATGTGGGCCTACGCCTGGGTTCCTTTTTAAAGGTCCAGATCTCGGCCTTGTCCATTTTTTTCCAAAGACAGTTGGCGTTCCTCCCTAAGGTTCAGACGTTCTTTAAAGGGGTTCTGCACATCCAGCTGCCCTTTGTGCCTCCCACGGCACCTTGGGATCTCAACGTGGTGTTGCAGTTTCTACAATCTGAATGGTTTGAGCCTTTACAGGAGGTTGATGTAAAGTTTCTTACGTGGAAGGTCCGTTACATTGCTGGCCTTGGCTTTGGCAATATGTGTGCCGGAATTGGGGTCATTGTCTCACAAGAGCCCCTATTTGATTTTTCATGAAGATAGAGCTGAACTCTGAACTCGTCAGCAGTTTCTTCCAAAGGTGGTGTCTGTGTTTCATATCAACCAGCCTATTGTGGTTCCGGTGCTTACTGACACCTCTTCCACTTCAAAGTCACTGGATGTTGTGCGGGCTTTGAAAATCCTATGTCAAACGGGCAGCTCGTCACAGAAAATCGGACTCGCTGTTTGTAGTCTATGATTCCAATAAAATTGGGTGTTCTGCTTCCAAGCAGTCTATTGCCCGCTGGATCAGGCTTACTATCCAGCATGCTTACTCTACGGCAGGTTTGCCGGTTCCTAGATCTGTACATGCCCACTCTACTAGGTCGGTGAGTTCTTACTGGGTGGCTGCCCGGAGTGTCTCGGCCTTACAACTCTGCTGAGCAGCTACTTGGTCTGGTTCGAACATGTTTGCTAAGTTCTACAAGTTCGATATTTTGGACTCTGAGGTCCTTCAGTTAGGTCAATCAGTTCTGCAGGACCCTCAGCACTCTTCCATCCGGCTTGGGAGATTTGGTACATCCCCCATGGTACTAATGTGGACCGCAATATCCTCTAGCACGTAAGAGAAAATAGGATTTTAATTACCTACCGGTAAATCCTTTTCTCGTAGTCTGTAGAGGATACTGGGCGTCCGTCTGGTGCTTCGTTTCTGCACTGTTACTTGGTTAAGTAATGTTGGTTCAGCTGTTGCTGTTCCCGTTTCATGTTTGGTTAGCATGGCTTTCCTCTTGTTGTGTGTGCTGGTTCGGAATCTCACCACTATCCTTACCTATCCTTCTCTCACGGTATGTCCGTCTCCTCGGGCACAGTTTCTAAACTGAGTCTGGTAGGAGGGGCATAGAGGGAGGAGCCAGTGCACACTTGATTTCTTAAAGTGCCCAAGGCTCCTAGTGGACCCGTCTATACCCCATGTTACTAATGTGGACCCCAGTGTCCTCTACGGACTACGAGAAAAGGATTTACCGGTAGGTAATTAAAATCCTATTTCTCTTACGTCCTAGAGGATGCTGGGGACTCCGTAAGGACCATGGGGTATAGACGGGCTCCGCAGGAGACATGGGCACTCTTAAAGACTTTAGATGGGTGTGCACTGGCTCCTCCCTCCATGCCCCTCCTCCAGACCTCCGTTAGTTAGATCCTGTGCCCAGAGGAGACTGGATGCACTGCAGGGGAGCTCTACTGAGTTTCTGTGAAAAGACTTGTTAGGTTTTTTATTTTCAGGGAGCACTGCTGGCAACAGGCTCCCTGCATCGTGGGACTGAGGGGAGAGAAGCAGACCTACTTAACTGATAGGCTCTGCTTCTTAGGCTACTGGACACCATTAGCTCCAGAGGGTCGGAACGCAGGTGTCATCCTCGCTGTTCGTCCCGGAGCCGCGCTGCCATCCTCCTCACAGAGCCGGAAGATAGAAGCCGGGTGAGTATAAAAAGAAAGAAGACTTCACAGGCGGCAGAAGACTTCAGATCTTCACTGAGGTACCGCTGCGCGCCATTGCTCCCACACATACACACACAGAAGGCACTGTACGGGTGCAGGGCGCAGGGGGGGGCGCCCTGGGCAGCAATATTAACCTCAAGGGACACTGGCTAATATATTAGATACTGCGGAGGCAGTATATTGAAACCCCCCCGCCAGTATAAAGAATTTGAGCGGGACCGAAGCCCGCCGTTGAGGGGGCGGAGCTTGATCCTCCAGCACTAACCAGCGCCATTTTTCTCCACAGCAAGCTGCAGAGAAGCTGCTCCCCGGACTCTCCCCTGCTGAGCAAGTACAGAGGGCAAAAAAGAGGGGGGGGGGGGGGACATTTAATTGGCGCAGTGAGTGTATTATTTATTCTATAAAAGAGCGCTGTACAGTCTGGGATTTTATTCCAGTGTCTAGTGGCGCTGGCATTCTCTCTCTCTGTCTCTCCAAAGGGCCTTATTGGGGGGCTGTCCCCATAATTGTATATCCCAGTGTGTGTGGGAGTGTCAGTACGTGTGTGTCGACATGTCTGAAGCGGAAGGCTCGTCTAAGGAGAAGGTAGAGCAGATGATTGTGGTTTCTCCGTCGGCGACGCCGACACCTGATTGGTTGGATATGTGGAATGTTTTAAATGCAAGTGTGTCTTTATTACATAAAAGATTGGACAAAGCAGAGTACAGAGAAAAAGCAGGGAGTCATTCCATGGATTTGACTGTGTCACAAAGCCCTTTGGGCTCTCATAAACGTCCCCTGTCCCAGGTAGCAGACACTGATACCGACACGGATTCTGACTCCAGTGTCGACTACGATGATGCGAAGTTACACCCAAGGGTGGCCAAAAGTATTCATATGATTATTGCAATAAAAGATGTTTTGCATATCACAGAGGACCCCTCGGTGCCTGACACGAGGGTATGCATGTTTAAGGAGAAGAAACCTGAGGTAACCTTTCCCCCATCTCATGAGCTGAACGCTTTATTTGAAAAAGCTTGGGAAACTCCGGACAAGAAACTGCAGATTCCCAAGAGAATTCTTATGGCGTATCCTTTCCCCGCACAGGACAGGTTACGGTGGGAATCCTCGCCCAGGGTGGACAAGGCTTTGACGCGCTTGTCCAAAAAGGTGGCGCTACCATCTCCAGACACGGCAGCCCTCAAGGATCCTGCTGATCGCAGACAGGAGACTACCTTAAAATCAATTTATACACATACGGGTGCCTTGCTCAGACCGGCAGCGTCGGCATGGGTTTGTAGCGCAATAGCAGCATGGGCAGATAACTTGTCATCTAACATTGACACCCTAGATAAGGATAGCATTTTATTGACCTTGGGTCATATTAAAGACGCAGCGTTATATATGAGAGACGTTGGGCTGTTGGGTTCAAGAGTCAATGCCATGGCAATTTCTGCTAGGTGAGCCCTGTGGACCCGCCAATGGACGGGTGATGCCGATTCAAAGAGACATATGGAAACTTTGCCTTACAAGGGTGAGGTTTTATTTGGGGAGGGCCTCGCGGACCTGGTTTCCACAGCTACCGCTGGTAAATCTTCTTTTTTGCCTTATGTTCCCCCACAGCAAAAGAATACTCCACAATGTCAGATGCAGTCCTTTCGGTCGCATAAGTCTAGAAGAGGTCGGGCTCTTCCTTCCTCACCAGAGGTAAGGGTAGAGGGAAAAGAATGCCTGCTGCGGCTTGTTCCCAGAAACAGAAGTCCTCCCCGGCTTCTACAAAATCCACTGCATGACGCTGGGGCTCCACTGCGGGAGTCCGCGCCGGTGGGGGCACGTCTTCGACTCTTCAGCCAGGTCTGGGTTCTGTCAGATTTGGATCCTTGGGCGTTAGAAATTGTATCCCAAGGCTACAAACTTGAATTCGAAGAAGTGCCTCCTCGCCGATTTTTCAAGTCTGCTTTGCCAGCTTCTCCCCCAGAGAGAAAAAATAAGATTTTACACTTACCGGTAAATCTATTTCTCGTAGTCAGTAGAGGATGCTGGGACTCCGTAAGGACCATGGGGAATAGATGGGCTCCGCAGGAGGCATGGGCACTTTAATAAAGACTTTGGACTCTGGGTGTGCACTGGCTCCTCCCTCTATGCCTCTCCTCCAGACCCCAGTTAGAGAAACTGTGCCCAGAGGAGATGGACCGTACGAGGAAAGGATTTTTGGGAATCCCAGGGCAAGATTCATACCAGCCACACCAATCACACCGTATAACTTGTGATAACTACCCAGTTAATAGTATGAACAACAACATAGTCTCGGTCTAAGCCGATGAAACTATAACATAACCCTTATGTAAGCAATAACTATATACATGTCTTGCAGAAGAAGTCCGCACTTGGGACAGGCGCCCAGCATCCTCTACGGACTACGAGAAATAGATTTACCGGTAAGTGTAAAATCTTATTTTCTCTAACGTCATAGAGGATGCTGGGACTCCATAAGGACCATGGGGATTATACCAAAGCTCCCAAACGGGCGGGAGAGTGCGGATGACTCTGCAGCACCGATTGAGCAAACAGGAGGTCCTCCTCAGCCAGGGTATCAAATTTATAGAACTTTGCAAAGGTGTTTGACCCCGACCAAGTAGCTGCTCGGCACAACTGTAATGCCGAGACCCCTCTGGCAGCCGCCCAAGACGAGCCCACGTTCCTAGTGGAATGGGCCTTAACCGATTTAGGCAATGGCAATCCTGTTGAGAATGCGCCTGCTGAATCGTGTTACAGATCCAGCGAGCAATAGTCTGCTTTGAAGCAGGCGCGCCAACTTTGTTGGCTGCATACAGAACAAACAGCGCTTCAGTTTTCCTAACCTTCGCTGTTCTGGCCACATAAATCTTCAAAGCCCTGACCACATCAAGGGACTCTGAATCCTCCAAGTCCCGTGTAGCCACAGGCACGACAATAGGTTGATTCATATGAAAAGAAGAGACCACTTTAGGCAGAAATTGAGGATGAGTCCTCAATTCTGCCCTATCCATGTGGAAAACCAGATAGGGGCTTTTATGTGACAAAGCCGCTAATTCCGAAACACGCCTCGCAGAAGCCAAGGCCAACAACATGACCACTTTCCAAGTGAGATATTTCAACTCCACTGTTGTGAGTGGTTCAAACCAAGGTGACTTGAGGAAACTTAATACCACATTAAGATCCCACGGCGCCACCGGAGGTACAAAAGGAGGTTGAATATGCAGCACCCCCTTCACTAATGTCTGTACTTCAGGAAAAGAAGCCAATTCCTTTTGAAAGAAAATGGATAAGGCAGAAATTTGGACCTTTATGGACCCTAATTTTAGGCCCAAAGTCACTCCTGTTTGTAGGAAGTAAAGCAGACGACCCAAATGGAACTCCTCCGTAGGAGCAGTCCTGGCCTCACATCAAGAAACATATTTTCGCCATATACGGTGATGATGTTTCAATGTCACGTCCTTCCTAGCCTTGATCAGGGAATACCTTTTTTCGCTAGGATCCGGCGTTCAACCGCCATGCCGTCAAACGCTGCCGCGGTAAGTCTTGGAACAGACAGGGCCTCTGCTGCAGCAGGTCCTGTCTTAGAGGAAGAGGCCACGGATCTACTGTGAGCAACTCTTGCAGATCCGGATACCAATTCCTTCGTAGCCAATCTGGAACAATGAAGATTGTTCTTACTCTTCTTAGTCTTATTATTCTCAACACCTTGGGTATGAGAGGTAGAGGAGGGAACACATAGACCGATCTGAACACCCAAGGTGTCACTATAGCGTCCACCGCTACCGCCTGAGGGTCTATTGAGCAATACCGCTGTAGCTTTTTGTTGAGACGGGACGCCATCATGTCTATCTGAGGCAGTCCCCACCGACCCACGATCTGTGCGAAGACTTCTTGATGAAGACCCCACTCTCCCGGATGCAGGTCGTGCCTGCTGAGGAAGTCCGCTTCCCAGTTGTCCACCCCCGGGATGAATACAGCTGATAGGGCGCTTACATGGCCTTCCGCCCAGCGAAGAATCTTGGTCGCTTCTGCCATGGCCGCTCTGCTCCTTGTGCCGCCTTGGCGGTTTACATGAGCCACTGCTGTGACATTGTCTTACTGAATCAGAACCGGTTTGTTCTGAAGCAATGCCTCCGCCTGGCGTAGGGCGTTGTATATGGCCCTCAACTCCAGAACGTTGATGTGGAGACAAGTCTCTAGATTCGACCAGAGACCTTGGAAATTTCTTCCCAGTGTGACTGCTCCCCAACCTCGGAGGCTTGCGTCCGTGGTCACCAGGATCCAGTCCTGAATTCCGAGCCTGCGGCCTTCTAGGAGGTGAGCACTGTGCAGCCACCACAGGAGAGATACCTTGGCTCTGGGAGACAGGGTGATCCTCTGATGCATTTGTAAATGGGACTCTGACCATTTGTCCAGTAGATCCCATTGAAAGGTCCTCGCATGGAACCTTCCGAAGGGGATGGCCTCGTACGATGCCACCATCTTACCCAGGACACGCGTGCAGTGATGCACTGAAACCTTTTTTTAGCTTTAATAGGTTCCTGACCAGGGCTATGAGCTCCTGAGCCTTTTCCATCGGAAGAAAAACCTTTTTCTGGTCTGTGTCTAGAATCCGACCCAGAAATGTCAGGTGCGTTGTAGGGACTAGCTGGGACTTCGGTATATTGAGAATCCAGCCGTGCCCCTGTACCATCCTCACCGACAGCGACACGCTGTCCAGCAACTTCTCCCGAGATCTCGCCTTTATGAGGAGATCGTCCAAGTTTGGGATAATTGTGACACCCTGATTGCGCAGGAGCACCATCATTTCCGCCATTACCTTGGTGAAAATTCTCGGGGCCGTGGAAAGCCCAAACGGCAACGTCTGAAATTGGTAATGACAGTCCTGTACTGCAAATCTAAGGAACGCCTGGTGAGGATGGAAAATCGGAACATGAAGGTATGCATCCTTTATGTCCAGGGACACCATCCAATCCCCCCCCTCCAGGCTGGCGATGACCGCTCTGAGCGATTCCATCTTGAACTTGAACTTTTTCAAGTACAAGTTTAGGGATTTTAGATTCAAAATGGGCCTGACCGAACCGTCCGGTTTCGGGACCACAAACGGTTGAGTAATACCCCTTTCCTTGCTGGAGAAGAGGAACTTTGACTATCACCTGTTGAAGATACAATTTTTGAATTGCAGTCAACACTAACTCCCTCTCTGACGGGGAAGCTGGCAGAGCCGATTTGAAAAACCGTCGAGGAGGCACGTCTTCGAATTCCAGCCTGTATCCCTGAGAAACAATCTCTATAGCCCAGGGATCCACCTGTGAGTGAACCCAGACCTGGCTGAAAAATCGAAGACGTGCCCCCACTTGAGATGACTCCCCCCTGGGAAGCCCCAGCGTCATGCGGTGGACTTTGCAGATGTAGGGGAGGACTTCTGCTCCTGGGAACTAGCTGCATGCAGCTTTTCCCTTGCCTTTTCCTCTGGCAAGAATGGACGATGCCCGTAGCTTCTTGCTTCTATTGGAACGAAAGGACTGCATTTGATAATGAGGTGCCTTTTTAGTATGCTGCGGGGGGGACATAAGGTAAGAAATTCGATTTACCGGCCGTAGCAGTAGAGACAAGGTCCGAGAGGCCTTCTCCAAACAACTCCTCCCCCTTGTAAGGCAACGACTCCATATGCCGCTTAGAGTCAGCATCCCCCGTCCACTGTCTGGTCCACAGGAGTCGCTTAGCAGAAATAGACATAGCATTTATTCTGGAGCTTAGTAAACAAATGTCTCTTTGAGCATCCCTCATATATAAAGCAACATCTTTGATATGCTCTAGGGTCATTAGAATGGTATCCTCATCTAGGGTGTCAAGTTCCGTAGAAAAGTAATCTGTCCATGCTGCGATAGCACTACACACCCAGGCCGATGCCATAGCCGGTCTAACGATAGTACCGGAATGTGTGTAAATGTGCTTCATGGTAACCTCCTGCTTACGATCAGCAGGATCCTTGAGGGAAGCTGTATCCTGAGAAGGCAGTGCCACCTTCTTGGGTAAGCGTGTCAGCGCCTTGTCTACCTTCGGCGAAGATTCCCATCGTATCCTGTCCTTTTGTGGAAAGGGATACGCCATAAGAATCCTTTTGGGAACTTGTGGTCTCCTATCTGGAGATTCCCAAGCCTTTTCGCACAAGTCGCTTAGTTCAAATGAGGACGGAAAAGTGACCTCAGGCTTTTTCCCTTTATACATGTGTACCCTCGTGTTCCTCAGTGATATGCAAAACCTCTTTAATGGCAATAATCATGTAACGAATACCTTTCGCCACCTTTGGCTGTAATTTTGCATCCTCATAGTCGACACTAGAGTCAGTATCTGTGTCGGTATCTGTGTCCGTGATCTGGGATATGGTGAGTTTTTGAGACCCCGAAGGTCCTGGTGCCACAGGGACAGGCATGGTCTGACTACCTGACTGATCCTAGCTTCAGCCTTGTCTAATCGTTTATGCAGTAAATTTACATTTGCATTCAAGACATTCCACATATCCACCCAGTCCGGTGTCTGCGTTGCCGACGGCGACCTGACCATCATGCACTCCCCCTCCTCCTTAGGTGAGCCTTCCTCGTCAAACATGTCGACACACACGTACCGACACACTTCACACACACAGGGAATCTCTTTTCTGAAGACAGGTTCCCCCTGAGGCCCCTTGGAGAGACAGAGAGAGAGTATGCCAGCACACACGCCAGCGCTATATAACCCTGGAGAAAAACACAGAATGTTTACCCAGTAGCGCTGCTTAATGTATAAATGCCAATAATGTGCCCCCCCTCTACTTTAAAACCCCCTTTCACCGTGTGTCAAGCAGGGGAGAGTCCGGGGAGCTTCCTCTCAGCGGTGCTGTGGAGAGAAAATGGCGCTGGTGAGTGCTGAGGGAGAAGCCCCGCCCCCTCGGCGGCGGGCTTCTGTCCCGCTCAAACTTACTAAAAAATGGCGGGGGCTCTTTTATATACATATACAGTGCCCACCTGTACATGTATATAGACTTTTGCCATAGGAGAGGTGTTTTATTGCTGCCCAGGGCGCCCCCCCTGCGCCCTGCACCCTTACAGTGACCGGTGTGTGTGAGGTGAATGGGAGCAATGACGCACAGCTGCAGTGCTGTGCGTTACCTCAGTGAAGCACCGAAGGCTTCTGCCGCCTGAGACGTCTTCTGTCTTTGTTTCTTCTGGCTCTGTGAGGAGAACGGCGGCGCGGCTCTGGGGTGAACGCCCAGGAAGAACCTGTGTTCACTCCCTCTGGAGCTAATGGTGTCCAGTAGCCGAGGAAGCAGAGCCTATCATTTAAGTAGGTCTGCTCCTCTCTCCTCAGTCCCTCGATGCAGGGAGCCTGTTGCCAGCAGTGCTCCCTGAAAAAGAGAAAAAATCCTAACAAAAATGCTTTCTAAGCAGGAAACTCAGGAGAGCTCCCTGCAGTGCACCCATTCTCCTCTGGGCACAGTCTAAAACTGGGGTCTGGAGGAGGGGCATAGAGGGAGGAGCCAGTGCACACCCAGAGTCCAAAGTCTTAAAGTGCTCATGCCTCCTGCGGAGCCCGTCTATTCCCCATGGTCCTTACGGAGTCCCAGCATCCTCTAGGACGTTAGAGAAATAGTTTTAGCTGCAATACAAAAACACTGGCGACAGCAGGTGATTATCAAGGTTCCCCTAATACAACAGGGGAAAGGGTACTATTCAACCCTATTTGTGGTCCCGAAACCGGATGGCTCGGTCAGATCCATTCTGAATCTAAAATCCCTAAACCTGTATCTAAAGAGGTTCAAATTCAAGATGGAATCTCTCCAGGCAGTGATCTCCAGCCTGGAATGGCGGGATTTTATGGTATCACTAAACATAAAGGATGCATACCTTCATGTCCCCATTTATCCTCCTCATCAGGCGTACCTGAGATTCGCTGTACAGGACTGTCATTACCAGTTTCAGACTTTGCCGTTTGGGCTGTCCACGGCCCCGAGGATTTTCACCAAGGTAATGGCGGAAATGATGGTATCCCATGCCTGGACGATGTCCTGGTAAAATCGAGATCGAGAGATCAGTTGCTGAAAAGCGTGTTACTCTCCCTGAGAGTGCTGCAGCAACACGGCTGGATCCTAAATCTGCCAAAGTTGCAGTTGATTCCAACGACTCGGCTATCATTTTTAGGCATGATTCTGGACACGGAAAAGAAGAGGGTTTTTCTCCCAACGGAAAAAGCACAGGAATTCCAGAGCATGGTCAGAGACCTGTTAAAGCCAAAAAGAGTGTCCGTTCATCAATGCACTCGAGTACTGGGAAAGATGGTGGCGGCCTACGAGGCCATCCCCTTCGGCAGGTTCCATGCAAGGACATTTCAGTGGGACCTTCTGGACAAGTGGTCGGGGTCCCATCTACAAATACATCAGAAAATAAGCCTGTTTCCCGGGGCCAGGGTGTCTCTCCTGTGGTGGCTGTGGAGTGCTCACCTTCTAGAGGGTCGCAGGTTAGGCTTTCAAGACTGGGTTCTGGTAACCACGGACGCGAGCTTCCGAGGATGGGGAGCAGTCACACAAGGAAGAAATTTTCAGGGACTGTGGTCAAGCCAGGAGGATTGTCTACACATCAACGTGCTGGAATTAAGGGCCATATACAACGGCCTACGACAAACGGAGAATATTCTTTGCGACCTACCTGTTCTGATTCAATCGGACAACGTCACTGCAGTGGCTCATGTAAACCGCCAAGGCGGGACAAGGAGCAGAGTGGCAATGGCGGAAGCCCCCAGGATTCTTCGCTGGGCGGAAAATCACGTAAGCGCGCTGTCAGCAGTCTTCATTCCGGGAGTGGACAACTGGGAAGCAGACTTCCTCAGCAGACACAATCTCCATCCAGGAGAGTGGGGTCTTCATCAAGAAGTTTTTGCAGAGATAACAAGTCGTTGGGGGCTTCCTCAAATAGACATGATGGCGTCACGCCTGAACAAGAAACTTCGGAGGTATTGTTCCAGGTCAAGGGACCCTCAGGCTGTAGCGGTAGACGCCCTGGTGACACCGTGGGTGTTTCTGTCGGTGTATGTCTTCCCTCCTCTTCCACTCATCTCAAAAATACTGAGAATCATGAGACAAAAAAGAGTGCAGACAATACTCATTGTTCCGGATTGGCCTCGAAGGGCCTGGTATTCTGATCCTCAGGAAATGCTCACAGAAGAGCCTCTTCCTCCCAGGGAGGACCTGTTGCAGCAGGGGCCCTGCGTGTTCCAAGACTTACCGCGGTTACGTTTGACGGCATGGCGGTTGAACGCCAAATCCTAGCTAGGAAAGGTATTCCGGGGGAAGTCATCCCTACTCTGATAAAAGCTAGGAAGGAGGTAACGGCGAAACATTATCACCGTATCTGGAGGAAATAATCTTGGTATGAAGCCAAGAATGCTCCTACGGAAGATTTCCACCTGGGCCGTTTTCTCCACTTTCTGCAGACAGAAGTGGATATGGGCCTAAAGTTAGGCTCCATTAAGGTGCAGATTTCGGCCCTGTCAATATTCTTTCAGAAGGAATTGGCTTCTCTCCCAGAAGTCCAGCCTCCTTTTGTGCCCCCAGTGACGCCATGGGACCTTAACGTGGTGTTACAGTTCCTTAAGTCCCACTGGTTTGTCCTGTATGCAGCCAACAAGGTTGGCGCTCCTGCTTCTAAGCAGACTATTGCCCGCTGGATCTGTAACACGATTCAGCAGGCTCATTCTATGGCTGGATTGCCGTTACCAAATTCGGTAAAGGCCCATTCCATTAGGAAGGTGGGCTCTTCTTGGGCGGCTGCCCGAGGTGTCTCTGCATTACAACTTTGCCGAACAGCTACTTGGTCGGGTTCAAACACTTTTGCAAAATTCGACAAGTTTGATACCCTGGCTGATGAGGACCTCATGTTTGCTCAATCGGTGCTACAGAGTCATCCGCACTCTCCCGCCCGGTCTGGAGCTTTGGTATAATCCCCATGGTCCTTACGGAGTCCCCAGCATCCTCTAGGACGTAAGAGAAAATAAGATTTTAAACCTACCGGTAAATCTTTTTCTCCTAGACCGTAGAGGATGCTGGGCGCCCCTCCCAGTGCGGACTAAATTCTGCAAGACTTGTATATAGTTATTGCTTACATAAGGGTTATGTTACAGTTTTGATCAGTCTCTGGCTGATGCTGTTTTGTTTCATACTGTTAACTGGTTAGTAGATTCCATGTTGTACGGTGTGGATGGTGTGGGCTGGTATGTATCTTGCCCTTAGATTAACAAAAATCCTTTCCTCGTAATGTCCGTCTCCTCTGGGCACAGTTCTTTAACTGAATTCTGGAGGAGGGGCATAGAGAGAGGAGCCAGTGCACACCCATTCTAAGGTTCTTTATGGTGCCCATGTCTCCTGTGGAGCCCATCTATACCCCATGGTCCTTACGGAGTCCCCAGCATCCTCTACGGACTAGGAGAAAAAGATTTACCGGAAGGTTTAAAATCTTATTTTTTTTACAGTGTTGTCAATTCTAGTTTAGGGATATGTGGTTTCTGTGGATTTGGCTTCTTGACAGTTTTTCCTATAAATTTAATTTGTAAATATGTCGATTGGAGAATTAATCTGTTAGAAAACAAGAAAGGTTTGTGTGTGTCTATTAGCAGGTCAGGAAGGGAGTGGGCTGTTTTTAAAAATAGATTTTTCATATCTGTTAAGTGGGTGGGTATCAAAGATTCTAGCTAACTATCAGCTGGCAATGCACCACAAAGAGAGATCACATGCAATGTTATGTACAAAGTAAAATATCTAGCTATGATATTGTAATGTTCACTAGTAGATTTTTATTGTAACCAAGTGTTTGAGCATGTTCTTGTTTTTGCAAGAAGCTACAGGACCTCGCATTGCACAACAGTGCACCTATCTGTCATAACAGTCCAGTTTAGTGAGTATTCTGTTTGTGAGCCATTTTGTGGAATAGATGCTTGTGCTCTGAAGGTAAAAGTCATGTCCAATATATTCTGCTTATACAGATCATCTTTAGCATATATTACTTATACATATTATACTTACTAGGTGATTCTTCGCGCCCTAAAGGCGCTCTTCACACCGTCTGAAGGGGCTATGCCCCCTTAACCCTTGCATGCCCCTGGGGCGTGCAACATTGTTATATGGAGTATTAGCGCCAATCATAATTTAGTGAGTGGTGAAATATTGCACGTTCAAAGGGCATGCGAGGGTTAAGGGGCCATAGCACCGTGCGACGGCGTGAACAGCGCATGTAAGGCACGGTGAATCACCTAGTACGAGCTGTGGTTGGGGGGAGAGACTGGTGCGGGAAAGACGCGTATAGGGGAGGGGGTGCCGCGGGTGGGGTGGTTGCGGGAGGAACGGTAGTGGGGGTGCTATGGATGGGGGAAGGGTTCCGAAGGTGCTATGGTTGGGGAAGGTGCGTATGGGGGAGGGGGTCAGGGGAATGGGAGAAGGGCTGCAGGTGGGGTAGTGCCGGCCGTGATGTGTGTGGGTGTGGAAGGAGCAAGTGCGGTGCTGCGATGGATGGGGGAGGGGGTTCAGAAGGTGCTGCTGAGGAAGGGGCGGGTGGGGTAGAGGGATGCCGCGGATGAAGGAGGTTTTCCGGAGGGGCGGGTATGTGGCTGTCGTGGGAGGGGTAGGGGGCCAGGAGGCGACGCGGGTGGGGTAGGGCTGGATGCGGGGCTTCCGCGGATGGGGTCTGGGGGCTCTGTGGGTGGTGGAGGGGCGGGTGCGAGGTTCCTACATGTGGTGGAGGGTAGGGTGCTGTGGGTGGGGAAGGGGCACTGTATATACAGCCAACCATTCACACATGATACACTGTCTACATAGCCCATGTACACACTATACCCAAGACAGCACAAACACAATCTCCAGAAGCAGCTGCAGCAGCGATGTAGTGCACTAGATGTGCGCGCTACTGCACACTTGCTGCTGCTGTCCGAGTAACGGCGGCGGGGGCTGGGAGACGGGGCCGCTGCTAGTCTGCAGCTGCAGGTCACAGGAGGTAGTGTGCCGCTCAGTGACACTGGGTGCACCCCCTGCGGCTGACAGTGAGGCAGGAGAGGGGAGAAGGGGAGCCACAGCAGCCTCATTCTGTGGGCGGGCTCAGCTCCCCTCCTAACCGCAGCACAGAAGCCAGGAGGAGGAGCACGCAGTGACTGTTAGTGAGTCGGGAGAGGGGAGGCAGGGTGCCGCGGTGGCCGCAGCAACGGCGGGAGCTGGCCTCATCCTGTGGCCGGGCTCCGCCTCCCTCCTAACCGGGAGGAGGAGGACGTGTCTGGCGGGGAAGACGACTATTTATTTGGCCAGATCTGTGACTCTCTGACTGTGACTTCGCCCACCATTGTAACTCCGCCCAGCGTTAGTTACACAGGCACAGAGTCAGATCTGGGCTAATATATAGGAGATATTTCTAAGACATATTGACAGGTATACCCCTTTCACACCACCAATGCCGGATCCCACCCGGGAATTGGAAACGGGTCCTTCCCAGTTGGGATCCGGCATTGGACGCTGCTGCTGGTTTCCCTGACTCGGCAATATGCCAGGTGGGTGGCATAGAGGCCGGGGACGGAGGCGGCGCTGGGAGATGAGAACATCTCTGCGCCGCCTCTCCCTGTTGTAATGAATGGGTCCCGGGTCGCATCGACTCGGGAGCCCGTTTACGCTGCCATTGACCCAGTGTTCAACCCGGGAATAACACTGCTTTATTCCCGGGTTGAATTTCCGGGTCAGGCGACCCGGGATTTCGGCTATGACGCTTTCACACCGCACGCTGACCTGCGTCGACCCGGCAATATGCCGGGTCGATACCGGGTTATTAGTGCGGTGTGAAAGGGGTAGTAGTGACTTATAGCAGTTTATCAAATCTGAGTTTATTGCATCTAAATCAGGGCTTGACAAATTTTTTAAAAATCCAGGTGCCAGCTTAAAAGTTTAGGAGCCACACTATTGGCCACAACCAAAATATATGAAAACTTCTATAGAATATCACTCATGCCGCTCAGGCTTCCCCACATGCCATCAGTCCCAGATACAGTCTCGTCTCCAATGCCCAGTTTATAGTATGCCCCCAATATATGGTATGCCACAGCACAGTGCCCCCAATACATGGTATGCCGCAGCAGTGCCCCCAATACATAGTATACAACTATTGTATGCCACAGCACAGTGCCCCAATACATAGTATACAACTATTGTATGCCATTGCATAGTGCCCCCAATACATAGTATGTCAGAGCATAGTGCCCCCAATACATGGTATGCCCCAACACAATGCCCCCAATACTTTGTATGCCACAGCATAGTGCCCCCCAATGCATATTATGCCACAGCATAGTGCCCCCAATGCATAGTATGCCACAGCACAGTGCCCCCCATTGCATAGTATGCCACAGCACAGTGCCCCCATAGTATGCCACAGCACAGTGCCCCCATTGCATAGTATGCCACAGCACAGGGACCCCCAATGCACCGTATGCCACAGCACAGGGACCCCCAATGCACGGTATGGCACGGTATGCCACAGCACTACAATGCACCGTATGCCACAGCACAGGGACCCCCAATGCACGGTATGCCACAGCACTACAATGCACCGTATGCCACAGCACAGGGACCCCCAATGCACCGTATGCCACAGCACAGGGACTTGGGGGGCGGGGGTCTGCGCATGTGTAGTCAACTCTGACTGCACGCGCACGGAGACCACTTTCAGGGAGCGTTGGCCCATAGGCGGCAGCCCCGAGGACCAATATTGGGAATGCTTCACATTCTGGATTTTGGTAAATTTGGCAATATCGCATCTCTCATAGAAACCTATGGGGTAAACAGCTGCAGACTGCACTGGAGGGATCACAGCAGGTATCTAATACTTGCTGTGGTCCCTCCTTACATTCAGGAGATACCTAATATTTGTGGCTAAACCCGGAAACAGGTGAATTTTGGATATATAGCTGCAAATATTGTTTGATAGATGATGGGCCCCTTAGTCAGGTGATCCCTGTAGACACCGTTATCATACATTCCAACACATTTGAAATACTGGATCAATCACAGTGGATGACTTTAGATAGGTGGTCACTTGTCAGTGTTCTGCTGTCTGATGGATCCTAACAGCTGTTCTCTTTGGATCCTGGCTCTCTGGGGCTGGTGATCCAGGACAGTGTCCTCTGAAGGAATACGTTCAGTACAAGCAAGGCATTTTTCACAGACTGCTGCCCATCGCCACCTCTGTCACACAGGCCTCCCAAGCATTCATGAAATGTGCAGCCAATGACATCAATGCTCTATACATCCAGGGGCTGCGAGGGACAACTATGAGTTGCACTTTACTGTAAACTCCATTCCCCTAACCCCTCAGTGTCTGAGCTAGCTTCCCTATGGAGCTGGAACCGTGTCCCGACACACGAACCTCACAGACATGAGGCGCGGTTCAAAGAGGCGAGCGCGGTGCACAGTGTGGAGCGGTGGGAGGAATGGAGACGTTACAGCCGCCCTCATGCAGTGCTGTCACTGATTGCTGGATGTGTGCTTCGTCTACTATAGCTGCTGCTGCCACCGAGCGGAGGAGAGGTGCTCCGTGTCTCCCCGGCTGTTGGTGGAAGAGCCAGAGGAGGAGAAGCAGCAGATGAGACTAGCCTGAGGGATGCAGCTTGGGTCAGCATCGGAGTGACACTAAAGCATTGAGGAGAGCTGCCAGGACCACCTCCATTCACAGAATGGGGGTCGGTCCTCATATGCATGACTACAGCTGGATGTGATGATAGGGATGACCATCGATGATCCAAAATAATTGATGGTTTATGGCCGATGTAGAATACTTTTGCCATCGATGAGGGAGCACCAGGTGGTTTCTCTCCATCGATGGAAAGGTATAATCAAATACTATTTATTTCTCTGACGTCCTAGTGGATGCTGGGAACTCCGTAAGGACCATGGGGAATAGCGGCTCCGCAGGAGACTGGGCACAAAAGTAAAAGCTTTTAGGTCACCTGGTGTGCACTGGCTCCTCCCCCTATGACCCTCCTCCAAGCCTCAGTTAGATTTTTGTGCCCGGCCGAGAAGGGTGCATGCTAGGTAGCTCTCCAGAGCTGCTTAGAGTAAAAGTTTTAAATAGGTTTTTTATTTTCAGTGAGACCTGCTGGCAACAGGCTCACTGCATCGAGGGACTAAGGGGAGAAGAAGCGAACTCACCTGACTGCAGAGTGGATTGGGCTTCTTGGCTACTGGACATTAGCTCCAGAGGGACGATCACAGGTTCAGCCTGGATAGGTCCCGGAGCCGCGCCGCCGGCCCCCTTACAGAGCCAGAAGAGCGAAGAGGTCCGGAAAAATCGGCGGCAGAAGACGTTCCTGTCTTCAATAAGGTAGCGCACAGCACTGCAGCTGTGCGCCATTGCTCTCAGCACACTTCACACTCCGGTCACTGAGGGTGCAGGGCGCTGGGGGGGAGCGCCCTGAGACGCAATAAAACATGTTTAAACCTTATATGGCTAAAGAAATACATCACATATAGCTCCTGGGCTATATGGATGCATTTCACCCCTGCCAGTTTTCCTAAAAAAAAAAAAAAAAAAAAGCGGGAGAAAAGGCCGCTGTGAAGGGGGCGGAGCCTATTTCCTCAGCACACAAGCGCCATTTTCCCTCAGTTCCGCTGGAAGGAAGGCTCCCTGACTCTCCCCTGCAGTCCTGCTACAGAATCAGGGTAAAACAAGAGAGGGGGGGCACTAATTGGCAGAAAATACATATACAGCAGCTATAGAAGGGAGAAACACTTATATAAGGTTATCCCTGCATATATATAGCGCTCTGGTGTGTGCTGGCAAACTCTCCCTCTGTCTCCCCAAAGGGCTCGTGGGGTCCTGTCCTCTATCAGAGCATTCCCTGTGTGTGTGCTGTGTGTCGGTACGATTGTGTCGACATGTATGAGGAGGAAAATGATGTGGAGGCGGAGCAATTGCCTGTAATAGTGATGTCACCCCCTAGGGAGTCGACACCTGACTGGATGGTCGTATGGAAGGAATTACGTGACAGTACTTTGCAAAAAACTGTTGACGACATGAGACAGCCGGCAAATCAGTTAGTGCCTGTCCAGGCGTCTCAAACACCGTCAGGGGCTCTAAAGCGCCCGTTACCTCAGATGGTCGACACAGACCCAGACACGGATACTGACTCCAGTGTCGACGGTGACGAGACAAACGTAATGTCCAGTAGGGCCACACGTTACATGATCACGGCAATGAAGGAGGCTTTGAACATTTCTGATACTACAAGTACCACAAAAAAGGGTATTATGTGGGGTGTGAAAAAACTACCCATAGTTTTTCCTGAATCAGATGAATTAAATGAGGTGTGTGACAAAGCGTGGGTTTCCCCCGATAAAAAACTGCTGATTTCTAATAAATTATTGGCATTATACCCTTTCCCGCCAGAGGTTAGGGCGCGTTGGGAAACACCCCCTAGGGTAGATAAGGCGCTCACACGCTTATCAAAACAAGTGGCGTTACCATCTCCTGATACGGCCGCCCTCAAGGAACCAGCTGATAGAAAGCTGGAAAATATCCTAAAAGGTATATACACACATACTGGTGTTATACTACGACCAGCAATCGCCTCAGCCTGGATGTGCAGTGCTGGAGTGGCTTGGTCGGATTCCCTGACTGAAAATATTGATACCCTGGATAGGGACAGTATATTATTGACTATAGAGCATTTAAAGGATGCATTACTATATATGCGAGATGCACAGAGGGATATTTGCACCCTGGCATCAAGAGTAAGTGCGTTGTCCATTTCTGCCAGAAGAAGTTTATGGACACGACAGTGGTCAGGTGATGCGGATTCAAAACGGCATATGGAAGTTTTGCCGTATAAAGGGGAGGAGTTATTTGGGGTCGGTCTATCAGACCTGGTGGCCACGGCGACGGCTGGGAAATCCACTTTTTTACCCCAGGTCACCTCTCAGCAGAAAAAGACACCGTCTTTTCAAACTCAGTCCTTTCGTCCCCATAAGGGCAAGTGGGCAAAAGGCCACTCATTTCTGCCCCGGGGCAGAGGAAGGGGAAAAAGACTGCAGCAAGCAGCCTCTTCCCAGGATCAGAAGCCCTCCCCCGCTTCTGCCAAGTCTTCAGCATGACGCTGGGGCTTTACAAGTGGACTCAGGCACGGTGGGGGCCCGTCTCAAAAATTTCAACGCGCAGTGGGCTCACTCGCAAGTGGACCCCTGGATCCTGCAGGTAGTATCACAGGGGTACAAACTGGAATTCGAGACGTCTCCCCCTCGCCGGTTCCTGAAGTCTGCTCTACCAACGTCTCCCTCCGACAGGGAGGCAGTATTGGAAGCTATTCACAAGCTGTATTCCCAGCAGGTGATAATCAAGGTACCCCTCCTACAACAGGGAAAGGGGTATTATTCCACGCTGTTTGTGGTACCGAAGCCGGACGGCTCGGTGAGACCGATTTTAAATCTGAAATCATTGAACACTTACATAAAAAGGTTCAAATTCAAGATGGAATCACTCAGAGCAGTGATAGCGAACCTGGAAGAAGGGGACTATATGGTGTCTCTGGACATCAAAGATGCTTATCTCCATGTCCCAATCTACCCTTCTCACCAAGGGTACCTCAGGTTTGTGGTACAGAACTGTCATTATCAGTTTCAGACGCTGCCGTTTGGGTTGTCCACGGCACCACGGGTCTTTACCAAGGTAATGGCCGAAATGATGATTCTTCTTCGAAGAAAAGGCGTCTTAATTATCCCTTACTTGGACGATCTCCTGATAAGGGCAAGGTCCAGGGAACAGTTAGAGGTCGGAGTAGCACTATCTCAGGTGGTGCTACGTCAGCACGGGTGGATTCTAAATATTCCAAAATCGCAGCTGATTCCAACAACACGTCTGCTGTTCCTAGGGATGATTCTGGACACAGTCCAGAAAAAGGTGTTTCTCCCGGAGGAGAAGGCCAGGGAGTTATCCGAGCTAGTCAGGAACCTCCTGAAACCAGGACAAGTGTCAGTACATCAATGCATAAGGGTCCTGGGAAAGATGGCTTCTTACGAAGCGATTCCATTCGGAAGATTCCATGCAAGAACGTTTCAGTGGGATCTGCTGGACAAATGGTCCGGATCGCATCTTCAGATGCATCAGCGGATAACCCTATCTCCAAGGACAAGGGTGTCTCTCCTGTGGTGGTTGCAGAGTGCTCATCTTCTAGAGGGCCGCAGATTCGGCATTCAGGACTGGATTCTGGGGACCACGGATGCCAGCCTGAGAGGCTGGGGAGCAGTCACACAGGGAAGAAACTTCCAGGGCTTGTGGTCAAGCATGGAAACGTCTCTTCACATAAATATCCTGGAACTAAGGGCAATTTACAATGCCCTAAGTCAAGCAAGGCCTCTGCTTCAGGGTCAGTCGGTTTTGATCCAATCGGACAACATCACGGCAGTCGCCCACGTAAACAGACAGGGCGGCACAAGAAGCAGGAGGGCAATGGCAGAAGCTGCAAGCATTCTTCGCTGGGCGGAAAATCATGTGACAGCACTGTCAGCGGTGTTCATTCCGGGAGTGGACAACTGGGAAGCAGACTTCCTCAGCAGACACGACCTCCACCCGGGGGAGTGGGGACTTCACCCAGAAGTCTTCCACGTGATTGTAAACCATTGGGAAAAACCAAAGGTGGACATGATGGCGTCTCGTCTCAACAAGAAACTAGACAGATATTGCGCCAGGTCAAGGGACCCTCAGGCAATAGCGGTAGACGCTCTGGTAATACCGTGGGTGTACCAGTCAGTGTATGTGTTCCCTCCTCTGCCTCTCATACCCAAAGTACTGAGAATCATAAGAAGGAGAGGAGTAAGAACTATACTCGTGGCTCCGGATTGGCCAAGAAGGACTTGGTACCCGGAACTTCAAGAGATGCTCACGGAGGACCCGTGGCCTCTACCTCTCAGAAAGAACCTGCTCCAGCAGGGACCTTGTCTGTTCCAAGACTTACCGCGGCTGCGTTTGACGGCATGGAGGTTGAACGCCGGATCCTGAAGGAAAAAGGCATTCCAGATGAAGTCATCCCTACCCTGGTCAAGGCCAGAAAAGATGTAACCGCAAAACATTATCACCGCATTTGGCGGAAATATGTTGCGTGGTGTGAGGCCAAGAAGGCCCCTACAGAGGAATTTCAACTGGGTCGTTTCCTGCATTTCCTGCAAACAGGACTATCTATGGGCCTAAAATTAGGGTCCATTAAGGTTCAAATTTCGGCCCTGTCAATCTTCTTCCAAAAAGAACTGGCTTCAGTGCCTGAAGTTCAGACGTTTGTCAAAGGGGTACTGCATATACAGCCTCCTTTTGTGCCTCCAGTGGCACCTTGGGATCTCAATGTAGTGTTGAGTCTCCTAAAATCACATTGGTTTGAACCACTCACCACTGTGGAATTGAAATATCTCACATGGAAAGTGGTCATGCTGTTAGCCCTGGCTTCAGCCAGGCGTGTCTCTGAATTGGCGGCTTTATCATATAAAAGCCCTTACCTAATTTTTCATTCAGACAGGGCAGAACTGAGGACTCGCCCTCAATTTCTCCCTAAGGTGGTTTCAGCGTTTCACATGAACCAGCCTATTGTGGTACCTGCGGCTACTAGGGACTTGGAGGACTCCAAGTTGCTGGACGTAGTCAGGGCCCTGAAAATATATGTTTCCAGGACGGCTGGAGTCAGAAAATCTGACTCGCTGTTTATCCTGTATGCACCCAACAAGCTGGGTGCTCCTGCTTCTAAGCAGACGATTGCTCGTTGGATTTGTAGTACAATTCAACTTGCACATGCTGTGGCAGGCCTGCCACAGCCAAAATCTGTAAAAGCCCATTCCACAAGGAAAGTGGGCTCATCTTGGGCGGCTGCCCGAGGGGTCTCGGCTTTACAACTTTGCCGAGCAGCTACTTGGTCAGGGGCAAACACGTTTGCTAAATTTTACAAATTCGATACCGTGGCTGAGGAGGACCTGGAGTTCTCTCATTCGGTGCTGCAGAGTCATCCGCACTCTCCCGCCCGTTTGGGAGCTTTGGTATAATCCCCATGGTCCTTACGGAGTTCCCAGCATCCACTAGGACGTCAGAGAAAATAAGAATTTACTTACCGATAATTCTATTTCTCATAGTCCGTAGTGGATGCTGGGCGCCCATCCCAAGTGCGGATTGTCTGCAATACTTGTATATAGTTATTGTTACAAAAATCGGGTTGTTTATTGTTGTGAGCCATCTTTTCAGAGGCTCCTACGTTTATCATACTGTTAACTGGGTTCAGATCACAAGTTGTACGGTGTGATTGGTGTGGCTGGTATGAGTCTTACCCGGGATTCAAGATCCTTCCTTATTATGTACGCTCGTCCGGGCACTGTATCCTAACTGAGGCTTGGAGGAGGGTCATAGGGGGAGGAGCCAGTGCACACCAGGTGACCTAAAAGCTTTTACTTTTGTGCCCAGTCTCCTGCGGAGCCGCTATTCCCCATGGTCCTTACGGAGTTCCCAGCATCCACTACGGACTATGAGAAATAGAATTATCGGTAAGTAAATTCTTATTTTATTTCTCATACGTCCTAGAGGATGCTGGGGTCTCGAAAAGGACCATGGGGTAGAGACGGGATCCGCAGGAGACATGGGCACTCTATAAGACTCTGAATTGGTGTGAACTGGCTCCTCCCTCTATGCCCCTCCTCCAGACTCCAGTTAGATTCTGTGCCCAGGAGAGACTGGTCACACACTAGGGGAGCTCTACTGAGTTTCTCTGGAAAGACTTTATGCTAGGTTTTTTATTTTCAGAGAGACCTGCTGGCTACAGGCTCTCTGCTTCGTGGGACTGAGGGGAGAGAAGTCAGACCTTCTTCTGTGAGTTAAAGGCTATGCTTCTTAGGCTACTGGACACCATTAGCTCCAGAGGGTTCGATCACTTGGTGCACCTAGCTGCTTGTTCCCGGAGCCGCGCCGTCAACCCCCTCACAGAAGCCAGAATACAGTAGCTGGGTGAGTATTGGAAGAAAAGAAGACTTCTGTGACGGCAGAAGACTTCAGGTCTCGGAGGTACCGCGCAGCGGTCGCGCTGCGCGCCATTGCTCCCACACACCAACGGTTCTACAAGGGTGCGCTGGGCAGCAATATACCTCTTCCTGACACTGGCAAAAGTTATATACAGTGCATAGGCACTGTATAGGGACCCCCGCCAGTATAAATATGTAAAATATTAGAGGGGCTGAAGCGCGCCGAGAGGGGGCAGGGCTTAGCCCTCACAACTTGTTACAGCACCATTTTCTCCTCATGTCCCCGCCAAAAAAAGCACTGTTAGGCAGCTAACAGTGAAAAACGAGGTGGGGGGGGCAAGGTGATTATAGTGCAGAATAGAAAAATATAGCACTATGCACTATAATGTGCGTGTGAGTTAATGAGTTGTAATTGTGTTCTGTGTTTTCCCTGTCACATATACCCATGATAGCTTTATAGTACACATGTGTCGACGTGTGTGTGCTCCGCCACGAGCTGGCTATGGGAATCCCTCTGTCGGCATTGCCGACTACTGATGGTACTTGGGTCTGTAGATCAAGTTATTACTGGGTGTAAATTAACATGAAGTCAATAACCTACACCTGTATAAGGTACGGTTCCATGGGCCTGTAGCTCTAGCACAGATGTGGTTTTATTTGTGGGGGAATGATATTAAAATTATGTGTTTATACTTCCCTCGAACCCCTCGGGGTCGTAAGAATGTTATTTCGTTTTCATCCACTAGGGGTCACTGGCGTACTCTTGGGATATGGACGGTTCCACAGGAACTAGGCACTGAATAGTTAAACTTTGACTATACCTCCCCTCTATATCCCAGAGTACCTCAGTGTTTTTTTGGTGCTCACCGAGACTAGGCTTGTGGAACTTGATCCACAATTACTGAATTTTTTGATTTATTTTTTGGAATCCCTTTCCTCCTTCCAAGAAGGCGAGGGTCTGGGATAGTGAAAGCTGCTGAAGCAGCTGTGGGTGTCGGACCTCTCTAGAAGAGCTCCCTCACTACCACGTGCAGGACACCAGCAGTAAAGGCTGACAGTGCTTACAGAGAAGCCCCGTCATTGCCCTCACCACAGGGTCCAGGTATGTGTTCGGGGCGGTCAGCTCATGCTGCCGCCCCGCTGTGTGGATTACTGTGTGTGTATGTGCCGCCCGCCGCTGCCCGCAGTCGCCCGCCGCCGCTTCCAGCGCCGCTGTGTATGTGCCTCTCCCGCCGCTCGGAGCCACGCCGGCCGCTCCTCGGCTCTATGCGGCATGTTCACCTGCTCCGATGCGCTTCCGGAAGGCGCAGTGTCATAGCCCGGTCTCCGTGTACAGAGAGCGGTACACGGGGAGAGGGGGAGACACACTTAAATAAATAGAGTGTGTATGAAGCCTAGCACAAGGCCAGCAGCACTGCATAGAGGATTAAGCCTTTGTAACAGGATATATGTGCTTTAAAGCATATAAAAGAAATATAAATCTGCAACATAGTTATAAGTTTGCACTTTTGTGATATTCTCTGAGCATGGAGACATATTAAACCATGCTTCCTGTTTTTCCTGTTTTCTTTTCCAGAATTCCTGATTACATCTCTCCACCATTGAAGGCGCAGGGGTGTTAGGGGGATTTTGGGATCAGGCATATTACTGGCACTTGGCCAGAGATATAGAGACACCTTAGTGCTATTTACTGAGTCGCGCAGGTTGTTTGTCTTTGTATTTTGTTTTGTCTGTTTGCATAATGAGTAAAACACCAACAAAGTCCAAAAAGCAGTTTTACTGCCATGTCTGTAAGGGTGTATTACCTGATGGATTTACCACATGTAAAGTATGTTTTGTAAATTCAGAAACAAATACAATTTCTGCTCCGGTTTCAAATTTAATTTCAACCCCGGACCCACCATGGGCTATATTAGCAGATGTCTTAGCTGGATTGCAATCAGAGTTGGCCGCCTCTCGGCAGGAGCGAGAGGCGGCAAGATCTGAATCTAGGGTGAGACCGCTAGAACTACCAGAGGGATCTCAGCCTTACCAAAGGTCCAGATCCTCTTTGACTAAGGGGGATAAGTTTCATTTTGCTTATAAACTACCGGTTTCTGCTATGTTACTGTCTGATGATTCTTCGCCAGACCTCACTGTACAAGATGTGGGTGAGGAGGGCGAAGTAAACCAGCAGTCGGAGGGTGACAATTTTGACAGCCCGGGAATTGATAATCTCATCAGAGCGGTGCGTCAGTCTCTGAATTTTACAGAAACTGAGGAGCCTCTGACAAATGATGAGGTCGTTTTTACTAAACAACAGAGAACTCCAATATGTTTCCCTGTTTCAGAATCTCTTAATAAAATGTTACCAGGAAGAATCCGGATAAACGGTTTTCTGTACCTCACAGATTTAGGTCTAGTTATCCGTTTCCAGAGTCTGTGACAGCTACATGGGAGAATCCGCCGTTGGTGGATTCATCTGTGTCGAAACTTACAAAGAAATTAACCATACCAGTACTAGCTGCAACTACATTCAAGGACCCTTCGGATCGTAAAATAGAGGTTATGCTGAAGTCCATGTATACAGCAGCAGGAGTGCTGCTAAGACCTGGGTTGAGTGGCATCTGGGTAACTAAGGCCCTAATGGTATGGATAACAGAACTCAGATCTGCCTTAACTGATGATCATCTTATACTTCTCGCTGATCAAATCTGGGAGGCGGCTGACTATTTATGTACAGCTTCTACTGACGTCTGTCAGCTTACTTCTCGCCTTTCATCGTCGCTAGTCGCAACTCGGCTGGCGCTCTGGCTACGTTCTTGGCGAGCAGAGACACAGGTCAAAAAAGGAATAGAAGCGTTACCTTACGAGGGCGAGAAGTTATTCGGTCCTTAATTGGACAAATGGATTTCTGAGGCCACGGGAGGAAAGTCGGTTTTCTTACCATTTCCTCCAACAGTACCTAGAAAAAGGTATTCTGGACCGGCGTTCAAATCCTTTACACCTCAGTCCTTTCGCGGGCGTGGCAGGGGAACGGCCACACCAGGTAGACGAGGTCGGGGACGTGGTTTCCAACGAACCAATACCACTCGTCAGGATACTAAAGTCACCGGTAAGCCAGTGGCATGACGGGCTCCCAGCCCATCTCGGATCTCCTATTGTGGGAGCACGTCTTCAGTCGTTCCAGTTGGCGTGGCTTCAGACGTCCACAGATGGGTGGATCCGCAATTTAGTTTTAACAGGTTACAAAATAGAGTTCGACTGTCTCCCGCCAATGCGGTTTTTCAGGACAGGACTGCCTCTGTCGGACGGCAAGAGGGCGATTCTGCAGACTGCCATTCAGTCTCTGCTGGACGCAGCAGTTTTGGTTCCGGTCCCTGTGCACCAACAGGGTCAGGGTTATTACTCCAGTCTGATTCTGGTACCGAAGCCGGATGGCTCGGTCAGGCCAATTTTGAACTGAAAAGGCCTCAATCAGTACGTCACTTACTACAGATTCAAGATGGAATCTCTACGGTCAGTAATTGCAGGTCTAGAGCCACAGGAATTCATGATTGCGCTGGATCTCAAGGATGCGTACTTACACATTCCGATTTGGCCTCCTCATCAAAGGTTTTTGCGGTTTGCAATACGACAGAACCATTACCAGTTTCAGGCTCTACCGTTTGGCCTCTCGTCAGCGCCTCTGGTATTCACCAAGGTGATGTCTGTGATGATGGCTCATCTCAGATCCCTAGGAGTGATAATAGTTCCGTACTTGGACGACTTACTCATCAAAGCTCCGTCTCAACAAATCCTCCTTCAACAGGCATTGCTGACATACAATGTACTGGTTCACCACGGTTGGATTGTCAACTTCAAGAAATCGCATCTAGTTCCGTCTCAACGACTTCAATTCCTAGGTATGGTTCTCGATACGGTAGATCAAAGAATTTACCTACCCGAACAGAAAGTACAGGTCATTCGTCATCTGGTACAAATAGTGCTCAAGCCACGCACGGTATCGGTTCATTTGTGCATTCGCCTTTTAGGCACAATGGTGGCGGCTTTTGAAGCGCTTCAGTTCGGAAGACTTCACTCACGTCCTTTTCAACTGGACGTGCTCGCACAGTGGTCGGGCTCGCATTTACAGATTCACCACAGGGTAAGGTTGTCTTCAAGGACCAGTGTGTCTCTACTCTGGTGGCTCAAAGTACAGAATCTAACCGCAGGGAAACGGTTCGGCGCCTGGAATTGGATAATTCTCACGGCAGACGCAAGTCTCAGAGGTTGGGGAGCTGTAGTTCAAAATTTTCAGCTCCAGGGCCTCTGGGCGGATCACGAAAGATTGCTGTCTATAAATGTCCTGGAACTCCGGGCAATTTACAATGCTTTGCGACAAGCAGTGCACTTGTTGCAGGCTCAGGCTGTTCAGGTGCAGTCAGACAATGCGACGGCGGTCGCATACATCAACAAACAAGGCGGAACGAGAAGCCACATGGCAATGCGGGAAGTAGCTCGAATCCTCAATTGGGCCGAATATCACCAAGTGATATTGTCAGCAGTGTTCATTCCGGGAGTGGACAACTGGGAGGCGGATTATCTCAGTCGTCGGGATTTTCATCCAGGAGAATGGGCATTAAATCCAGAAGTGTTTCACATGCTGGTCCCAGAGGTGGGGTTACCCGCAGGTGGATCTGATGGCATCTCGCCACAATCATCAAACGCCTCAGTATGTGTCCAGAACGAGAGATCCAGAGGCAGTGGCGGTGGATGCTCAGAGTCAGGTGGCCATACAGTCTAGCGTATCTGTTTCCACCATTTCCGCTGCTCCCTCTATTGCTAAAACGGATCAAAAGAGAGTCCGTCACAGTCATACTAGTGGCGCCTTATTGGCCACGGAGAGCTTGGTTCTCGGATCTTTGCGGATTACTCGCAGTCGATCCTTGGCCGCTCCCACTACGTCCGGACCTGTTACAACAGGGTCCGTTCCTTTACCCCGATTTAGCGCGGCTGCGTTTGACGGGGTGGCTGTTGAGACCGCCCTCTTAAGGAAAGAGGGCATTCCAGAATCAGTCATTCCAACCATGTTACGAGCTAGGAAGCCGGTTACGGCAGCTCATTATTACAGAATTTGGCGTGCCTATATAGGTTGGTGTGAAGCTCGGAAGGTTCCGACATCTTCTTTCAAGTTATCCCGTCTTTTGTTATTTCTACAGATGGGGTTAGATGGAGGTCTACGTTTATCTACACTAAAGGTGCAGATATCTGCTTTGTCAATTTACTTTCAAAGAAGATTGGCTCTATTACCGTCGGTACACACCTTTATGCAGGGTGTCCTCAGAGTACAGCCTCCATTCACTCCACCCACTGCGCCATGGGACTTGAATCTGGTGTTAGATTTTTTACAGTCTTCATATTTTGAACCCTTACAAGAAGTGGATATTAAGTTTCTCACTTGGAAAACGATTTTTCTCCTAGCCTTGGCTTCGGCAAGGCGGGTTTCAGATTTGGGTGCCTTGTCATGCAAGCCACCGTATTTGGTATTTCATGATGACAGAGCGGAACTTCGGACGAATCCCGCTTTCTTACCAAAAGTAGTGTCATCTTTTCACATCAACCAACCAATAGTAGTTACTGTGACAGGACATTCTGAAACTTTGAATGTGGTACGCGCTTTACGCGTTTATGTATCACGAACGTCTACAGTTCGTTAGACGGATATGTTGTTTGTTCTCTATGATGCTGCCAAGAGAGGTTGGCCAGCCTCTAAGCAGACCTTATTCAGATGGATAAAACTGACCATACGTCAGGCTTATCTTCAGGCTAGGTTACAGCCGCCTACATCGGTAACAGCTCATTCCACACGTTCTGTGGGAACTTCATGGGCAGCTGGTCGTGGAGCTTCTACGACACAGCTTTGCCGTGCGGCTACATGGTCGTCAATGCACACGTTTGTGCGCTTTTATAAGTTTGATACTTTTGCGGCATCAGCATCTAGCTTTGGCCGTTTAGTGTTACAGGTGCCAAATAGCTCTCCCGCCCACGGGGGAAACTTTGGTACGTCCCAAGAGTACTCCAGTGACCCCTAGTGGATGAAAAAGAAAATAGGATTTTGGTACTTACCAGGTAAATCCTTTTCTTTGAATCCATAGGGGGCACTGGACGCCCACCCAGAGCAGTTGTTACCTGGCTGTGGTAAGTGCAGGGAATATTATGGTAACACACTCTTACCGACTTTCACATTAGAAATTTATCGGGTTGGTGTCAACTGTTTGTTGTCAGATTTGTTTTGTGTCAACTTTATTGTTGTCCGTTTTTTTTTTTGGTTATATGTATTTCTCCATTGTCAACCTCTATAGCTCCAGTTCGGCTCAGTAAAAAAACACTGAGGTACTCTGGGATATGGAGGGGAGGTATAGTCAAAGTTTAACTATTCAGTGCCTAGTTCCTGTGGAACCGTCCATATCCCAAGAGTACTCCAGTGCCCCCTAAGGATTCACCTGGTAAGTACTAAAATCCTATTTTTTACCTAGTTACCACTCCCTGTTGTCGACAAATACTATTTTTTATGTCGACCATAAGGTTTCCTGGTCAGATCCACAACTTGGGCATTCAGTACATGGTCGTACACATTCAGCACACATTAATGTCACTAGGGACCTTGGAGTTCTAGACGAAATACTTAAATGTCTGATATTTATTTATATATATAGATAGATAGAGATAGAGATAGAGAGAGATATATATATATATATATATATATATATATGTGTGTGTGTGTGTGTGTATATGTGTATTTAAATATGTATATTCATATTACAAGTTCTTATGAATGTTGAAGTAAAATTATGCCTTCTCATGTGCTGGTCACTCTGTTGGTCTCAAATCCTCACGAGGAGTCCGAGTGTTTATTCTTTTCCCGTCATGGATAGAATGCAGTGAAAGTCAACTCCTGGTCTGCACGGGGCCCTGTCACAAAGGATCATATATAGGGAGGCCAATCCCGGGATCAGGATCGGCGATTTAGGCCCAAAACGGCCGGGATTGGAAGCTCCAATCGCGGGGATTGAGGGATCAGCGTTGAGCGTCCTCAGGGACGCTCAGACGCTGCCCGGCTCCCCCCTCCTGTCTCCCCCTGCGCAGCGTGACCTGTGACTGTGAGGTCACGCTGCGCTTTCAGCAGCCGCCGAGCCGGAAAGTACGGCGGTCTTCACCCGCCGCCTACTCCCGGCTCACCCTGCACTCACCCGCTCCCTCCTCCCGGCTCCCCTACACTCACCCGCCGGCTCCGCTGCACTCACACGCCGGCTCCTCCTCACCCGCTACCTAGCTGTGCAGGTTTGTACCGGTTTTTTTATGTCTGCAGGGCGGGGCGTGGGGGGCGGCCGGACACAGTCTAAAGCCAATCCCGGGAATCCCGGGATTGACTATTTTTCAATCCCGATACCCGGGATTGAATAAATGGCCCGGGATTGGCTTCCCTAATCATATACAGGAAGCTAAGTGATTATTTTAATTATATGCTTTGATGATATTTGTATTACATGCGCAGGGGGGAGTGCTTGCATTCAGAAATGGTCGTTTACCTTGGCATCCGATAGAATTACCCTAGAGAAGAGGGGATGTTTCTTATGTTGGGTCTTCTCTGTAACATTGCGGCAGGCTGCCGTGCGACTTCAGGAGGTATGGCCAAGGGAATGCTGAGGCTGACTCCGAGAGATGATGGAGTATTTTCCCTGTGTAGGTGTAACCGCTGTTTGGGGATGCCTTAGTTAAGTTGCTCTCGGCTGATACCACTGGTAAGTCTACCTTCGTGAGATAGGTTCCCTCACAACGGTTGATGACGCATTCTTTTGTGGGATGCAGTCATTTTAACCGTTTGGATACCGTTCTTTTTTCCCTTTCTTTGCAGATAATGGAAGGTGAAAAGGTAAGAGGTCTGCAGCCTTTTCAAGTTCGCAGAAGCAGATATCGTCCTCTGTTTCTACCACATCCACCGCATGTCGCTGGGTCTATCTGCTGGAGCCCGCACCTGTGGAAACTCGTCTAATACTCTTCAGTCAGTCCTGGAATGAAGCTGGATCTGTGAGTTAATAATAGAAACCACAGGGGGACATACTAGAGTTTACAGATGATTCCCCTCACTGATTTTTTAAATAGATCTTAACGTTGCTCCTCGGGAAGGGGAGGTAGTATGCGACGCCATACCAGAGTTGCGTCAGGATCAGGACATTGTCCTGCTGTCCCTGTCACACACACAAAAAAAAAAAAAAAAGCTGTTTTTCAAGCTTTTTCGTGCTTCTGAGCCCGGACAGCTCGGTCAGAACAATCCCAAAAAGATTTCTACTTAAGTTTAACTACAAGATGGAATCTCTCAGGGCAGGGATCTCCAACCTGTAAAAGAAGAAAGAGGGTTTGAATGCGGTTTCATCCGCATTAAGCTTACATGGGTTTGCTATTCAGGATTGTCATTGCCATTTCACCGGAGTGATGGCGGTATGATGGTTTTCCTTCAATAGTAAGAGCCATTTTTATTCTGTACTGGGACGCACTCCTGACTACGGCGAGGTCAAGAAACAAGTGGTACAAATCGTTGCTTCTCTCTGATAGTTCTTCAACACAGAGAATCGCTGTTGATCCCAACGACGCAGATGTCGGAGGTGGGAATAAGATTAGATACTGAACTCTTGAGTTGTTTTTTCCTGTGGAAAGAGATTTGAGGATCCAGAGTCGGATCAGATATGCAACAGTGTAAACCCATCAATACATTCCGTTGATGTAGAAGATGGTTGCGGCCTACGAAGCCATTCGTTGTGCAGGTCAAATGCCACAGTGTTTTTTTGCGGGACCAGTTGGACATGTGGTCCGGGTCTCACCTGCGCATGCATCGGAAAATAATCCTATTGTCCAGGCCCAGGATATCTCTCCTGTGGTGGCTACACAGTTCTCGCCTCCTAGCGGGACGAAGGTTCGGGATCAAGGATTAGATCCTGGTGTCCATGGATGCAGGTCTCCGAGGCTGGAGAGCAGTCTTTCCAGGGGAGAAGGTCAAGCCGGGAAGCTTGTCTGCAATAAGCATTCTTGACTTAAGAGCTATTTACAACGAACATCTTCTTCATGATCTGCCTGTCTTAATTCTGTCGGACGACTTAACAGCAGTGGCGTAAGTAAGCCGCTAGGGCGGAACGAGGAGCAGAGCGGCAATGGCAGAAGCCGCAAAAGTTTTCAGCTGAGCGGAAAGGCATGTAAACGCTCTTATTAGCGGTCTTCATTCCTGGTGTAGACAATGGAGAATTAGACTTCCTCAGCAGACACGATCTCCATCCAGGAGAGTGGGGTCTTCTTCAAGACGTTTTCACAGAAATGACAAGTCTTTGGGGAATTCCTAAATTAGACATGATGGCGGCTCGCCTCAACAAGAAACTTCAGGGATATTGTTCCAGGTCAAGGGACACTCAAGCTATAGCAGTGGACGCCCTCGTGACACCTTGTGTGTTTCAGTCGGTCTATGTGTTCCCTCCACTTTCACTCTTTCCGAAGGTGATAAACATAAGAAGAACAAAGGTTCAGGCGATCCTCATTGTTCCAGTCTAGCCAAGGAGGGCTTGGTATCCAGATCTTCAAGACTTACTCATAGAAGATCCCTGGCCTCTTCCTCTACGAGAGGACCTGTTACAGCAAGGACCGGGCGTGCATCAAGACTTACCGCTGCTGCGTTTGACGGCATGGCGGTTGAACGCCATATCCTAGCCCGAAAGGGTTTTTCCGGTGAAGTCATTCCCACATTGCTTCAGGCTAGGAAAGGAGTAACGGCGAAGCTTTACCACCGTATTTGGAGGAAGTATATGTCTTGGTGTGAATCCAAGAAGATTCCTATGGAGGAATTTCAGCTGGGTCATTTTCTCCATTTTTTGCAAGCAGGTGTGGATGCAGGCCTAAAGTTAGGCTCCATTAAAGTGCAGTTTTCGGCCTTATCAAGTTTCTTTCAAAAAGAATTGGCCACCTTTCCAGAAGTTCAGATTTTCGTGAAAGGAGTGCTGCACATCCAACCTCCATTTGTGCCCCCATTGGCACCATGGGACCTTAACGTGGTGTTACAGTTTCTTATGTCACACTGGTTGGAACCTTTACGAAAGGCGGGTGTCGGAATTAGCGACTTTGTCTCACAAGAGCCCCTATTTGATCTTCCATGTGGATAGAGCGGAATTGAGTACTTGGAAACAATTTCTGCCAAAAGTGGTTTCTGCGTTTCACAGAAACCAGCCTATTGTGGTGCCTTTGGCTACTGAAGCCTTGGCTGATTCGAAGTCTCTTGATGTATTTAGAGCTTTGAATATTTATGTCGCCAGAACGGCTCAGATTGGGGAAATAGAGGCTCTGTTTATCCTGTATGCTCCCAACAAAATTGAGGCCCCTGCTTCTAAGCAGACTGTTACATGCTGGATCTGTGATACGATTCGGCATGCTCATTCTACGGCTGGATTGCCGTTACAGAAGTCGGTGAAGGCCCATTCTACCAGGAAGGTGGGCTCTTCTTGGGCGGATGCCCGAGGAGTCTCGGCGGTTCAACTTTGCCGAGCAACTACTTCGTCTGGATCAAACACTTTTGCTAAGTTCTACAAGTTTGATATCCTGGCTGATGAGGACATCAGTCAGTCTATTGCGGACGTTATTCATGCCATGGCATGCGGTATGCTATTATTGGTTGTGTTTACACACAGGTTGTTACATATTCTGTCAGCATATTGTTGTATATTTTTCATACCGTCGGCTGGTGTTCTATTGAATGCCACGTTCTGCGGCATGTTCGAGGTGTGAGCTGGTATGACACTCACCGTGTTTAAACAATAAATTCTTTCCTCGAAATATCCGTCTCCCTGGGCACAGTTCTCTAACTGGAGTCTGGAGGAGGGGCATATAGGGAGGAGCCAGTTTACACTCATTCAAAGTCTTATAGTGTGCCTATGTCTCCTGCGGATCCCGTCTATACCCCATGGTCCTTTTGGAGAGCCCAGCATCCTCTACGGACTAAGAGAAAATGATTTACCGGTAGGTATTAAAATCCTATTTTTTTTAATGTGGTGCCGGGACACCGAGCATAGCTCCGCCCCTGACACCCGCTAAGCCAAGCCCCTGTTTTTTTATTGGTTCGTGGACCGGCCAGCACCTTTCAGTGGTGTCTATCGAGTGGTGCAAACCATCGATGGATCACCATAGTGGTTTGTGTGCCATCAGTGGTTATTATCGATTGCAACCATTGATGTCCATCCCTATGTGATAGTCACGCAGTTTGGACGGAGAGGACAGAGTGGGGTTGTTTCTTAACAAAACTTTGCACTCATCGCTGTCCTGCCGGGTCTCAGCTAATCCGGGCGCTAGGTGTAAAATTATAGTCGCCATGGCGACCGGGATTTGTCGAGCCCTGATCTAAATTATTGTTTGTTATGCGTTTTGTAGGGATCCGTTTTCTCATACGTCCTAGAGGATGCTGGGGATGCTTCAAGAACCATGGGGGGTATAGATGGGATCCACAGGAGACATGGGCACTTTAAGACTTTAAAAGGGGTGTGAACTGGCTCCTCCCTCTATGCCCCTCCAGACTCCAGCTAGATTGTGCCCAGTGAGATTGGATGCACAGAGCTCTCCTGAGTTTCTCTGAAAAACACTTTGTTAGGTTTTTTATTTTCAGGGAGACCTGCTGGCAACAGGCTCCCTGCTTCGTGGGACTGAGGGGAGAGAAGCAGACCTACTTCTGTGAGTTTCAAGGCTCTGCTTCTTAGGCTACTGGACACCATTAGTTCCAGAGGGTCTGATCGCTAGGTACGCCTAGATGCTCGTTCCCGGAGCCGCGCCGTCACCCCCTTGCAGAGCCAGAAGTCAGAAGACAGGTGAGTAGAAGAAGATCAGAAGACTTCAGTGACGGCTTTGAGGTACCGCGCAGCGTCCGTGCTGCGCGCCATGCTCCCACACACACAGCGGCACTACAGGGCGCAGGGCGCAGCGGGGGTGCCCTGAGCAGTATAAACTTCAATTAATAGACTGGCAAAGAGGCTTATAGTGCCTGGGCACTAAAACCAGACCCCCGCCAGTATAAAGAGTTGAAAAATAGCGGGGCTGAAGCGTGCCATTAAGGGGGCGTGGCTTAGCCCTCACAGCTCTAATCAGCGCCATTTTCTCTTCACAGAGCTGCTGAGAGGCTGGTCCTGACCTCCTACACTGCTGTACAAGTAACAGGGTGCAAAACGGGGGGTGTGGGGGGGGGGGGGGGGGGTATGGGGGCACAGTAATTTGGTGCTGTTTTATTAGTATGAAAGCGCTAACAGGTCTGAGGCATTATTTTAATCGTTTTCAGTACTGGGATAGGCGCTGGGTTGTGAGCTGGCAAAACTGCCTCTGTGTTTCTCTAACAGGCTTTGCTGTGGGTCTGTCCCCTATAGCCCCAGTGAGGTTGTCGGTACGCGTGTGTCGACATGTCTGAGGCTGAGTGCTCTTCCCAGGAGGAGGCTGGAGTGGGAACAGAAAAGACTGTGGGAGTGACCGTGTCGGCACCGCCGACGGCTGATTGGGTAAATGTTTTGAGTGTTCTGAATGCAAATGTGGCTCGGTTGAATAAGAGATTAGATAAATCTGAGTCTCAGAACCAGACATGGAGAAAATCCATGGAGGATGCATTGTCATAAGTCCAGACCCCTCGGGGTCACAGAAGCGTTCATTTACCCCGATAGCGGATACAGATACCGACACGGACTCTGATTCCAGTGTCGACTATAGTGATGCCAGATTGAATCCTAAACTGGCTAAGAGCATTCAGTACATGATTGTGGCGATAAAAGACGTGTTACATATCGCGGAGGACCCTGCTGTTCCTGATACTAGGGTCTGTATGTATAAAGGAAAGAAACCTGAGGTGACGCTTCCTCCCTCTCATGAACTGAACGCTCTTTTTGAAAAAGCTTGGGATAATCCTGACAAGAAGTTACAGGTTCCCAAGAGAATTCCGGTGGCATATCCGTTCCCCTCTGGGGACAGGGAAATGTGGGAGTCAACCCCCACGGTGGACAAAGCTCTATCGCGTCTGTCCAAAAAGGTGGCGCTTCCGTCTCCTGACACGGCAGCCCTAAAGGATCCTGCGGATCGTAAGCAGGAAAAAACACTAAAATCAATTTATGTCACTAGAGGTACGCTGCTCAGGCCTGCCGTTGCATCGGCATGGGTGAGTAGTGCTATTGAAAAGTGGGCAGATAACTTGTCATCTGATATGTATACCCTGGACAAGGATAGCGTTCTTTTGACACTGGGTCATATCCGTGACGCTGCAACCTATTAAAAGGAAGCTGCAAGGGATATTGGCCTTTTAGGATCAAGGGCCAATGCCATGGCAGTCTCTGCTAGGAGGGCATTGTGGATTCATCAATGGAATGCTGATGCTGACTCTAAGAAGGCTATGGAGTCTCTGCCGTATAAAGGTGGTGTCTTGTTTGGTGACGGTCTCGCTAACCTGGTATCTACGGCTACCGCGGGTAAGTCATCGTTTCTACCTTATGTGTCTGCACAACAAAAGAAAACGCCCCACTATCAGATGCAGTCCCTTCGGCCCAATAAATACAAAAAAGGACGAGGGTCTTCCTTCCTTGCTGCAAGAGGAAGGGGAAAAAGGTCACAGGCTGTGGCAAGTTCCCAAGAGCAGAAGTCCTGCCCGGCTTCTACCAAATCCACCGCATGACGCTGGGGCTCCTCTGCGGGAGTCCTCACCGATGGGGGCACGTCTCCAACTCTTCAGTCAGGTTTGGGTTCGCTCGGCCCTGGATCCTTGGGTATTAGAAATAGTAGCCCAAGGGTACAAATGGAGTTTCAAGACGTGCCCCCTCACCGATTTTTCAAATCTGCCATGCCAGCTTCTCTTCCAGAAAGGGAGGTAGTATGCGCTGCAATACTAAAGCTGTGTCAAAATCAAGTCATTGTCACGGTACCCCCGTCACAACAGGGGGAAGGCTTTTATTCGAGCCTGTTCGTGGTCCCAAAGCTCAGTCAGACCGATTCTGAACCTAAAATCCCTCAATTTCTATCTAAAAAAATTCAAATTCAAGATGGAATCTCTCCGAGCAGTGATCTCCAGTCTGGAGGAGGGGGATTTTATGGTGTCGGTCGACATAAAGGATGCCTACTTACATGTCCCCATATATCCTCCACATCAGGCTTATCTGAGGTTTGCTGGTCAGGATTGTTGTTGCCGTTTGGTCTGTCCACGGCTTCGAGAATTTTCACCAAGGTTATGGCGGAAATGATGGTTCTCCTGCGCAAGCAGGGAATTACAATTATCCCGTACTTGGACGATCTCCTGATAAAGGCGAGATCCAAGGAGCAATTGCTGAAAAATGTTACGCTTTCCCTGACAATTCTGCAACTACCTGGTTGGCTCCTAAACTTGCCAAAATCACAGGTGGTTCCGACAACACGGCTGTCATTCATGGGTATGATCCTGGATACAGAATTACAGAGAGTTTTCCTTCCGGTGGAAAAGGCTCTGGAAATACAGAACATGATAAAACAGATTCTGAAACCGGCAAGAGTGTCGATTCTTCAATGCACTCGGTTGCTGGGGAGGATTTGGCGTTCAACCGCCATACCGTCAAACGCAGCCGCGGTAAGTCTTGATACACGCACGGTCCTTGCTGTAACAGGTCCTCTCGTAGAGGAAGAGGCCAGGGATCTTCTATGATTAATTCTTGAAGTTCCGGATACCAGGCCCTCCTTGGCCAATCTGGAACAATGAGGATCGCCTGAACCCTTGTTCTTCTTATGATCTTTATCACCTTTGGAATGAGTGGAAGTGGAGGGAACACATAGATCGACAAACACCCACTGTGTCACCAGGGTGTCCACCGCTACTGCTTGAGGGTCCCTCGAGCTGGAACAATATCGCTGAAGTTTCTTGTTGAGGCGAGACGCCATCATGTCTATTTGAGGAATTCCCCAATGACTTGTCACTTCTGCAAAGACCTCTCGATGAAGACCCCACTCTCCTGGATAGAGATCGTGTCTGCTGAGGAAGTCTTCTTCCCAGTTGTCCACTCCTGGAATGAAGACTGCCGACAGAGCGCTTGCATGTTTTTCCGCCCAGCGAAGAACTTTTGTGGTCTCCGCCATCGCCGCTCTGCTCTTTGTTCCGCCCTTGTGGTTTATGTACGTCACCGCTGTTATGTTGTCTGACTTAATCAAGACGGGCAGACCGCGAAGAAAATGTTCCGCTTGCCGAAGGCCGTTGTAAATGGCACTTAATTTCAGAACGTTTATGTGCAGACAAGCTTCCTGGCTTGACCATTTTCCCTGGAAATTTTTCCCCTGTGTGACTGTTCCCCAGCTTCGGAGACTTGCATCTGTGGTCACCAGGTTCCAATCCTGAATCCCGAACCTGCGTCCCTCTAGGAGGTGAGAACTGTGTAGCCACCACAGGAGAGAGATTCTGGTCCTGGAAGAAAGGATTATTTTCCGGTGCATGTACAGGTGAGACCCGGACCACTTGTCCAACAGGTCCCACTGAAGAACCCTGGCATGGAATCTGCCAAACGGAATGGCTTCGTATGCTGCCACCATCCTCCCCAGCACCCGCGTGCATTGATGAATCGACACTCTTGCCGGTTTCAGAATCTCCTTGACCATTTTCTGGATTTCTAGAGCTTTTTCTACTGGGAGAAACACACTCTGCAGTTCCGTGTCTAGGATCATGCCCAAGAATGACAGCCATGTTGTCAGAACCAACTGTGACTTCGACAAATTTAGGAGCCAACCCTGTTGTTGCAGGACTGTCAGGGAGAGCGCAACGTTTCTTAGTAACTGCTCCTTTGATCTCGCCTTTATCAGGAGATCGTCTAAGTACGGGATAATTGTGACACCCTGCTTCTTGCGCAGGATCACCATCATTTCCGCCATTACTTTGGTCTTTCCACGGCTCCGAGGATTTTCACCAAACGGCAACGTCTGAAACTGGTAATGACAATCCTGAACAGCAAACCTCAGGTAAGCTTGATGTGGAGGATATATTGGGACATGTAAGTAGGCATTTTTATGTCGACTGACGCCATAAAATCCCCCCCCCTTCCAGACTGGAGATCACTGCTCGGAGAGATTCCATCTTGAATTTGAATTTTTGTAGAAAGAAATTGAGGGATTTTAGGTTCAGAATCGGTCTGACCGAGCCATCCGACTTCGGGACCACGAACAGGCTTGAATAAAAACCTTCTCCCCATTGTGACGGGGGGACTGTGACAATAACTTGCTGCAGACACAGCTTTTGTATCGTAGCACATACTACTTCCCTTTCTGGAAGAGGAGCTGGTAAGGCCGATTTGAAAAATCGGTGAGGGGGCACGTCTTCAAACTCCAGTTTGTACCCTTGGACCACTATTTCTAGCACCCAAGGATCCAGGGCCGAACGAGCCCAGACCTGACTGAAGAGTTGAAGACGTGCCTCCACCGGTGCGGATTCCAGCAGCGGAGCCGCAGCGTCATGCGGTGGATTTAGCCTCGGCAGGGGAGGACTTCTGCTCTTAGGAGCATGCCACAGCCGGCGACTTTTTTCCCCTTCCCCTACCTCTAGCAGCAAGGAAGGAGGACCCTCGTCCTTTTTTGAATTTATTAGACCGAAAGTACTGCATCTGATAGTGGGGCATTTTCTTTTGTTGTGCAGGGACATACGGTAGAAAAGATGACTTACCCGCGGTAGCTGTAGATACCAGGTCCGCGAGGCCCTCACCAAACAAAACACCACCTTTATACGGCAGAGCCTCCATAGCTCTCTTAGAGTCAGCATCACCATTCCATTGATGAGTCCATAATGCTCTCCTAGCCGAGATTGCCATGGCATTGGCCCTTCATCCCAAGAGGCCAATATCTCTCGCAGCCTCCCTTATAGACTGCAGCGTCCCTGATATGACCCAGTGTCAAAAGAACGCTATCCCTATCCAGGGTGTCCAAGTCAGATGATAAGTTATCTGCCCACTTTTCAATTGCACTACTCACCCATGCCGATGCCACGGCAGGTCTGAGCAGCGTACCCGTAGTGGCATAAATAGATTTCAAAGTAGTTTCCTGCTTACGATCTGCAGGATCCTTTAGGGCCGCCGTGTCAGGGGACGGAAGCGCCACCATCTTGGACAGCCGTGCTAGAGCCTTGTTCACATTGGGGGTCGACTCTCACTTATTCCTATCCTCGGAGGGGAACGGGTATGCCATAATAATTCTCTTGGGAATCGGCAACTTTTTGTCAGGATTTTCCCAAGCCTTTTCAAAAAGAGTGTTCAGTTCATGAGAGGGAAGAAACGTTACCACAGGTTTCTTTCCTTTAAACATACAGACCCTTGTCTCCGGAACAGCAGGGTCTTCCGTGATATGTAACACTTCTTTTATTGCCACAATCATGTACTGAATGCTCTTAGCCAGTTTAGGATTCAACCTGGCATCACTATAGTCGACACTGGAATCCGAATCCGTGTCGGTATTTCTGTCTGCTATTTGGGTAAACGGACGTTTCTGTGACCCCGAGGGAGTCTGCGTTTGGAATAAAGCATCTTCCATGGATTGTCTCCATGTTTGGTTCTGAGCCTCAGATTTATCAAATCGCTTATTCAATAAAGCCACATTTGCATTCAAGGCACTCAACATATTTACCCAATCAGCAGTCGGCGGTGCCGACAGATTCATTCCCCTTCACTCTGTCCCCACTCCAGTCACTCCAGCCTCCTCCTGGGAAGAGCCTTCAGCCTCAGACATGTCGACACACTCGTACCGACACCACTATCACACTGGGCTATCGGGGACAGACCCACAATAAGGCCTATTAGAGAAACACAGGGGGAGTTTGCCAGCTCACACCCAGCGCCTATCCCGGTCTGAAAGTATATATAATGCCCCAGACCTGTCGGCGCTTTTTATAAATAATAATCAACACCAAATTTGCTGTGCCCCCCCTGTTTAGCACCCTGTTACTTGTGACAGAAGTGTAGGAGGCCAGGACCAGCGTCTCTGCAGCTCACTGTGGAGAGAAAATGGCGCTGATTAGAGCTGGGAGGACCAAGCCCCGCCCCCTTCATGGCGCGCATATGTCCCGCTATTTTTTTTTTATACTGGTGGGGTTCTGTATACAGTGCCTATGCACTGTATATTACTTTTGCCAGGCTGTATTTGAGTTATTATTGCTGCCCAGGGCGCCCCCCCTGCGCCCTGCACCCATGTAGTGCCGCTTGTGTGTGGGAGCAATGGCGCGCAGCCTGAAGTCTTCTGCCGTCTGTAGTGAAGTCTTCTGTACTTAGGTTACTCACCCGGCTTCTTTCTTCTGGCTCTGTGAGGGGGACGACGGCACGGCTTCGGGAACGAGCAGCTAGGCTATACCAAGTGATCAGACCCTCTGGAGAAAATGGTGTCCAGTAGCCTAAGAAGCAGAGCCTTTAACTCACAGAAGTAGGTCTGCTTCGTTCCCCTCAGTCCCACGATGCAGGGAGCCTGTTGCCAGCAGTGCTCCCTGAAAATAATAAACCTAAATAAAGTATTTTTCAGAGAAACTCAGGAGAGCTCCCCTGGTGTGTGTCCAGTCTCTCTGGGCACAGAATCTAACTGAGGTCTGGAGGAGGGGCATAGAGGGAGGAGCCAGTTCACACCCATTTAAAGTCTTAAAGTGCCCATGTCTCCTGCGGATCAGGTCTATACCCCATGGTCCTTTTGGAGTCCCCAGCATCCTCTAGGACGTATGAGAAAAGCCTCTTAGGCCGGGTTACACAAAAGAACAATGTGTACCCGGCCGATCCGACGGGTGAAGGGATTACATCGGCAAGTGCTTACATCTTTGCGCTATGCATGGGATGACTGCGTGATGTGGAGGCTATGTTGCATTCGACAGAATGGCATGGTACACGATATCTTCTGGTTGGCCGCGCAGCACAGGCAACCGGAAGATATCGCATGCAACCTGCAGGAGCGTGCATTCTAGCATACACTCTTTACATTTTTCCCAATTTGTCATTTCAGTCTGCCTGGAAACGACAAATCGGGACGATATCCTTTACATGTATACCTACCCTTACTTTAAATGTGACATTAGAATTGATTACATTTAGTGAGGAAAGGTATGTCTGGCTGCATTTCCGATTGAAATTTTTTTTTCTTCACTTTTTGGTGGTAGAAAAATGTCAGGATCTGATTTGTCATTCTGAACTTTTCTAAAGTTACCAGTCACCAGTTTTCATAAATGCCTACCTTCGATAGTGCTGTTGTCTGGCAAGACAAGAGAGGGCGCCATAGGCCGGACTTTTCGCACATTTCTGCTCATGATGGAAGGCGGCCAAATAGAAATTGACTTACACCATTTAAGTGACTTGTTGTGACTGGGATGGAATGGATGTGCAGTTGCAGTGAGTGTGAATGTGACTGCAGTTGGCGTGATTTGACAAAAGTATTTGGGGAGTGGTGTGCGCATGTAATCGCAAATGGAGACTAATATGTAGCCATGTTAAAGCCTGAATCGCAGCCTACTGAAAGTGTTTGACTTGCGTGAACTCTGGCCGTGGTGCAATATTGAAAGTTGTTCGTAATGACTGAGCATTAATGACTACTGTGTCAGAATGGTCACAACTGAAAAACACGCCAATTTATAAACCTTTAGTAAATCAGCAGTCAAGGAGAGGGAGTCCCAGCTCTTGGCAGATGCAACTGTGAATAGGTAGCACAGATCTGACACTCTAAAAAAAATAATCTAATTTATTTATTAAGTTTCTAATCTAGCCCAGCAAATTCAATTGCGCTTTACAATTGAAATAACATAGAACAAAACTGGGTAATAACACAGACATATAGATAGTAAGGCCCTGCTCGCAAGCTATGGCAATTAAGTTTCAGATAGTCATCTTGGATAAATATGATATCCCGGCAGATAGGATGCCGTCTGTCACTATACCGACAGCGGCATCCCGTCTGCTGGAATCCCTGCAGCGAGGCCCATCGCGGACTCGCTGTGCTCGCCACAGGTTCTATTCCCACTGAGTTGGTGGTGTGGACCCACCAACCGAGTGGGAATACCGAGCGTTTGTCTGGATTCCAGGTGTCGATATTAAACTGGATGTCAGGATTCCAGTGTGGCTGTCTCCTGAACGGCGGAATCCCGGCAGCTGGCATATTGAATGCATCCCAGTCATCCATGTAAGCTGAAATATATCTTCAGGCTGTAAAATCCACCATTTACTTCCTTTAAGATCCCAGTTAATGTTAATAAACTATTTTTATGTCCAAGTAGCCTGTGAATTTAGGGGATTTACTAGGCATTGTAGGTCAAAATGTTTGGTTGGAAAACAAAAGGTGCCGTCCTAGGAGAACTGGAAGCCATAGATTTGCTATGTATAGGTACCTTAACCTAAAATCCATCATGGATGAAGCTACACATGATTAAACATCGGAGAAGGCTGTTGTTGTTGTTTGTTTTTTTTTTTTTTTTTATATTAATTTATACTAATTCTGTGATTTCCTTGGAAAAGACTCGGGGATGAACTGGCTGTGTGAGACTTAAATTAACTGAATAATCTGACCAGTCACTTTTTACGATCTTCAGATCTAGAGGTGACCTAATTACTATAATGTAAGTATTACAAAATATATTATTTGATATGGCACTAGAAGTAGATTGCTTAAAAGTATAGAAAGTGTCTGAAATGAAATGCATCTACAAACATGTAGGGGGAATTCAATTGTAGGCAGGAAATGAAAAAAATCTTGCAGCGCAGAGTTTTGGTTTTCAGTTAGAGGATAGAAAATGGGTCGCGGTGGTTTCTATTGTAATCAGTACGTCTCTTTTCTCGCACCTCCATAGCAAACCTGATATTTCCTAAAACATTTCTTTTTTTAGGAAAAATCACTGGTACTTGCTCTGTGACACTGGAGACGTCCCCCTGTGGACTAATTAAGCAACTGGGAGTTTCCAATTAGCTTAATTAGTCACTAATTACTCACCTTCTGAAGCGGGTCTTCTTTTTCCAGCATATGGTGCCGATCCTCTGTAGCAGTATGCAGTGTGTGTGTGGGGAGTATGTGAGTGCTTGCAAGTGTGTATGACTGTGAGTGAACGCCAGTGTGTTGTCTCCCCCGCCCCGCAGCGTAATACCCACTGTAATCCAAAATTGGACACGTTTTTTTGGGGGTTTTTTATTTTACCTCTCTCCCAATTGAATTTCATCCCTAGTGTTTAAGGTGCAGCAAATTTGGTGATGAAACTTCTTTCTCTTACGGTCTAGAGGATGCTGGGGACTCCGTAAGGACCATGGGGTATAGACTGGCTCCGCAGGAGATAGGGCACCTAAAAAGAACTTTGACTATGGGTGTGCACTGGCTCCTCCCTCTATGCCCCTCCTCCAGACCTCAGTTAGATCTTGTGCCCAGAGGAGAATGGGTGCACTGCAGAGAGCTCTCCAGAGTTTTCTGTTGAAGAAGAATTTTGTTAGGTTTTTTTATTTTCAGGGAGTCCTGTTGGCAACAGGCTCCCTGCATCGTGGGACAGAGGAGAGAGAAGCAGAGCTGGCTTGTCAAGTTGGGCACTGCTTCTAAGGCTACTGGACACCATTAGCTCCAGAGGGAGTCGGAACACAGGTCTCACCTGGGGTTCGTCCCAGAGCCGCGCCGCCGTCCTCTTCACAGATGCCGAAGATAGAAGCCAGATGAGAGGGCAGAAGACATCAGATCTTCATGAGGTAACTGCGCGCCATTGCTCCCAGTCACACACACACAGAGCAGCACTGAAGGGTGCAGGGGGGGGGGGGGGCGGGGGCGCCCTGGGCAGCAATAAACCTCACATTTGGGCAGATGCAGATTGATTAGGCTGCGGAGGCAGTAAATCTATGATCCCCCGCCATTTTAATTGAAAAATCACTGGGACCGAAGCCCGCCGTCGGGTGGGCGGGGCTTGATCCTCAGCACTAACCAGCGCCATTTTCTCCACAGAAGCTGCATGAGGAAAACGCTGGCTCCCTGGTCTCTCCCCTGCTGAACTTCACAGGCTGGAAAAAGGAGGGGGGCACATTAGCGACGCAGTGAGTGGGAATTGGTATATTATATATAGAAAAGCGCTGTCTGGTCATATTTTTTCCAGTGTTTTTAAGCGCTGGTGTGTGCTGGCATACTCTCTCTTTGTCTCTCCTTAGGGCCTGGTTGGGGTTTTGTCCCCTTATAGGTTAATCCCTGTGTGTGTGTGGGGTGTCGGTACGTGCGTGTCGACATGTCTGAGGCGGAAGGCTTCTCCAAGGAGGAGGTGGAGCAAATGAGTGGTGTGTCCCCGTCGGTTGTGCCGACTCCGGATTGGATTTGTATGTGGCATATGTTGAATGCAAGTGTGGCATCTTTACATAAAAGGCTTGATGGGGCTGAATTAGGGGGGACATCAGGGGGTCAATCCTCGGATTGGACCGACTCACAGGGCCCGTCGGGGTCTCAAAAGCGTCCCTTAACACAAGACACTACTACCGACACGGATTCTGATTCCAGTGTCGACTAAGACGAAGTAAAATTGCACCCTAGGGTGACTAAAACCATTCAGTGTATGATTGTGGCAATAAGGGATGTGTTGCATATTGAGGATGAACCCTCGGTTCCCGACACAAGGGTACACATGTTTAAGGAAAAGAAACAGATTATTAACTTTCCCACATCTCATGAATTGAATTCTTTGGAAAAGCTTGGGAGACTCCGGAAAAGAGACCGCAGATCCCCAAAAGAATTTATATGGCATACCCTTTCCCTAAGCAGGACAGGGAGATTTGGGAATCACCCCCCACACTGGACAAGGCCCTGACGCGCCTGTCCAAGAAAGTGGCGCTACCGTCTCCTGACACAGCGGCACTTAAGGACCCTGCAGATAGCAGGCAAGAAACTACCTTAAAGTGTATTTATTCTCATACAGGTGCTGTGCTAAGGCCGACAATTGCGTCGGCATGGGTGTGTAGCGCAATTGCAGCTTGGACAGATGAGCTGACAGATCAATTTGATAATATGGATAAGGATATTATATTCTTAACTCTAGCCCATATAAAAGACTCAGTCTTATTTATGAGGGATGCTCAAAGGGATGTTGGATTGCTAGCTTCTAGGGCCAATGCCATGTCTATCTCAGCGAGAAGATCCTTATGGACTCGCCAATGGACGGGTGATGCGGATTCCAAAAAACATATGGAAGTACTACCCTATAAGGGTGATGTATTGTTTGGGGGTGGGCTGACGGACCTGGTTTCCACAGCTACAGCAGGTAAATCAAATTTTTGACCATATATTCCCCAACAGCAAATGAAAGTAACACCCTATCAGATGCAGTCCTTTCGGTCGCACAAGTCCAGAAGAGGCAGGTGCCCAGGAACAAAAGTCCTTCCCGGCTGCTCCAAAACCCACAGCATGACACTGGGGCTCCCCTGAGGGAGTCCGCACCGGTGGGGGCACGTCTTCGACTTATCAGTCAGGCCTGGGTCAGTTCAGACCTGAATCCCTGGTTGATGGACATAGTTTCCCAGGGTTACAAATTGGAATTCAAGGAGGTGCCCCCGCGCCGATCCCTACCAGCTTCCACATCGGAAAGGGATATAGTGTTAGCTGCAATTCAGACGCTGTGTATACAGCAAGTGATAAGCAAGGTTCCCCTGCACCAGCAGGGAAGAGGTTACTACTCAACCCTATTTGTGGTCCCGAAACCGGACGGTTCGGTCAGACCTATTTTGAATCTGAAATCCCTAAACCTGTACATAAAAAGATTCAAATTCAAAATGGAATCTCTCAGAGCAATAATAGCCAACATGGAGGAGGGGGAGTTTATGGTGTCTCTTGACATAAAGGATGCGTACCTTCATGTCCCCATATATGCCCCCCATCAGGAATACCTGAGATTCGCTGTACAGGATTGTCATTACCAATTTCAGACGTTTACGTTTGGACTCTCCAAGGCCCCGAGGATTTTCACCAAGATAATGGCGGAAATGATGGTGGTCCTGCGCAAGCATGGAGTCACAATTATCCCATACTTGGACGATCTCCTGATAAAAGCGAGATCAAGGGAGAAATTGCTGAGCAGTGTGGCGCTCTCTCTGAGAGTGCTCCAGCAACACGGTTGGATTCTAAATCTACCGAAGTCACAGTTGATTCCGACAACTCGACTACCGTTCCTAGGTATGATACTGGATACGGAACAAATGAAGGTCTTCCTCCCAATAGAGAGAGCCCAGGACATCCAGAACATGGTCAGAGACCTGCTAAAACCGAAAAGGGTGTCAGTTCACCAATGCACTCGAGTTCTGGGAAAAATCGTGGCGGCCTACGAGGCCATTCCCTTTGGAAGGTTCCATGCAAGGACTTTTCAGTGGGACCTTCTGGACAAGTGGTCCGGGTCCCATCTGCACTTACATCGGAAAATAACTCTGTCCCCAGGGGCCAGAGTGTCCCTCCTGTGGTGGTTGCAAAGTGCTCACCTCCTGGAGGGTCGCAGGTTCGGAATTCAGGATTGGATCCTGGTTAACACGGACGCGAGCCTCCGAGGATGGGGAGCAGTCACACAGGGAAAAAATTTTCAGGGTCTTTGGTCAGACCAGGAGTCCTGTCTACACATCAATGTGTTGGAACTCAGGGCCATTTACAACGGCCTTCGACAAGCGGAGAGTCTTCTTCGAAACCTACCGGTTCTGATGCAATCAGACAATGTCACAGCAGTGGCTCATGTGAACCGCCAAGGCGGGACAAGAAGCAGAGTCGCGATGGCGGAAGCCACAAGGATCCTTCGCTGGACGGAAAATCATGTAAGCGCTCTGTCGGCTGTCTTCATTCCGGGAGTGGACAACTGGGAAGCAGACTTCCTCAGCAGACACTATCTCCATCCAGGAGAGTGGGGACTTCATCAAGAAGTCTTTGCAGACGTAACGCGTCTTTGGGAACTCCTCAAATAGACATGATGGCGTCACGCCTCAACAAAAAGCTTCGGAGGTATTGTGCCAGGTCTCGGGACCCTCAGGCAGTAGCAGTAAGACGCTCTGGTAACACCGTTGGTGTTCAAATCGGTCTACGTGTTTCCTCCTCTTCCTCTCATCACAAAAGTGTTGAGGATCATAAGACGAAGAAGAGTACAGACGATACTCGTCCCAGACTGGCCTCGAAGGGCCTGGTACTCGGATCTACAAGAGATGCTCACAGGAGATCCCTGGCCTCTTCCTCTCAGGGAAGACCTGTTGCAACAGCTGCCCTGTGTATTTCAAGACTTACCGCTGTTACGTTTGACGGCATGGCGGTTGAACGCCGAATCCTAGCGAAAAAGGGGATTCCGGAAGAGGTCATCCCTACTTTAATAAAGGCTAGGAAGGAGGTGACGGTAAAACATTATCACCGTATCTGGCGAAAGTATGTTTCTTGGTGTGAGTCCAAGAATGCGCCTACGGAAGATTTTCATCTGGGTCGTTTTCTCCACTTCCTACAGACAGGAGTGGATATGGGCCTGAAATTAGGCTCTGTTAAGGTACAGATTTCGGCCCCCTCGATTTTCTTTCAGAAGAAATTGGGTTCTCTTCCAGAAGTCCAGATGTTTGTAAAGGGAGTGCTGCACATCCAGCCCCCTTTTGTGCCTCCAGTGGCACCATGGGACTTGAACGTGGTGTTGCAGTTCTTAAAATCACACTGGTTTGAACCGCTTACCAAGGTTGAGTTGAAATTTCTTACCTGGAAGGTGGTCATGCTGTTGGCCTTGGCATCAGCAAGGCGAGTGTCTGAATTGGCGGCTTTGTCGCACAAAAGCCCCTACTTGATTTTTCATGTGGATCGAGCTGAATTGAAGACACGTCCGCAATTTTTGCCTAAAGTGGTTTCTTCATTCCATATGAATCAACCTATTGTGGTGCCTGTGGCTACAAGTGACCTGGAGGATTCCAGATCCCTGGATGTAGTCAGGGCCTTAAAGATTTATGTAGCCAGAACGGCTAAAATTAGGAAAACAGAGGCTCTGTTTGTCCTGTATGCTGCTAATAAGATTGGCACACCTGCTTCGAAGCAGACTATTGCTCGCTGGATCTGTAATACGATTCAGCAGGCTCATTCTACAGCTGGATTGCCGGTACCAAATTCGGTTAAAGCCCATTCCACTAGGAAGGTGGGCTCTTCTTGGGCGGCTGCCCGAGGCGTCTCGGCATTACAGCTTTGCCGAGCGGCGACTTGGTTGGGGTCAAACACTTTTGCTAAATTCTACAAGTTTGATACCCTGGCTGATGAGGACCTAGCGTTTGCTCAGTCGGTGCTGCAGAGTCATACGCACTCTCCCGCCCGATTGGATGCTTTGGTATAAACCCCATGGTCCTTACGGAGTCCCCAGCATCCTCTAGGACGTAAGAGAAAATAAGATTTTAAACCTACCGGTAAATCTATTTCTCCTAGTCCGTAGAGGATGCTGGGCGCCCGTCCCAGTGCGGAAACTCTGCAAGACTTGTATTTAATTGTTGCTTACATAAGGGTTATGTTACAGTTGGAATAGGTCTTGGACCGTTACTGTCGGTTGTTCTTACTGTTAACTGGTTATGTATGTTCCAGGTTACATGATATGATTGGTGTGGGCTGGTATGAATCTTGCCCTTGGATTGCTAAATCCTGCCTTGTATTGTCCATCTCCTCTGGGTACAGTTCTTTAACTGAGGTCTGGAGGAGGGGCATAGATGGAGGAGCCAGTGCACACCCATAGTCAAAGTTCTTTTTAGGTGCCCTATCTCCTGCGGAGCCCGTCTATACCCCATGGTCCTTACGGAGTCCCCAGCATCCTCTACGGGCTAGGAGAAATAGATTTACCGGTAGGTTTAAAATCTTATTATCTGCCAACTGTATAAACCTAAACTGTATGAGAGAGGTTCAAGCAGAAGCTGCTTTGTATACATTGTCTTTACATGAACTTCTAATTTTTATTGAAATTCTGATGATAAAGTTGCATTTATGATCATATCGAGCATTTGCTGACTTTGAGCAGATAATCATGTGTGGAAACTGCTGTAGTGCTCAGGTCTGTCTGCTGGAATCGCTCCAGCCTTCGCAGGAAATGGATTACTAAAGTCTTCCTCTGGTCTGTGTGAGCTGTGGAGGCCTTTTTCCTGGCTTGCTGTACCCCTGCAATCCTTATTTGGCAGTCTGGCTGGTAGTCTTCACTCTGCTCTCACACAGTCTGCTTGTTTTTTGTCTATGAACTCAGCTTGGTGATATTCTCTGTCCATGCCCATTAGGAATCTGGGCTTGCTGGTGTGGGAAAAAGTGTTTCATTTTGGAAAAAAGGTGGTTTATTTGAAACTTAAGTGATTTGACCAAGAAATGCTTTAAACACAATATTAAAAGTGCCTCTGTCTTTTTTTTTTTTTAAATAAAAGAATAAGAAGGGCTAATATAAAGTATGATATAGACAAATCTTAGGAAGCTTATATAAAAATTATGGTGCCCATACACTTATGAGATAATCGGTGCTATCCTTCGATTTCGACCACATCTGTGAGAGAAATCGAATGATTGTATGCACATTTTAGTACCTTCAGACGCGATGCGCGGGCACACCGGTCGAATATCGCGTCTCAAGATATTATGTGCTGCACTTAATATTTGTTGCATCACAGTGCGATCGCATGTGGTTTTAAACCCACATGAGATATATCACACTGCGATGGGCACCCGCCGGGAGCGGCCAGAGGCCGCTCCCACTCGGCGCTGACGTGCCCATCACGTGATTACCATGCGATTGATCGCATGGTAATCACTTTAGCAGTTCAAGTGCGATTTCATTGCACCTGAACTGCCGGTGCGATGTCCATAGGCCCCCATTATAAAATAACGTCCGACCTCCAGCCCCCACTGGCAATGGACCCCCGCAGTGGTCTAAAATCGTAATAGTAGTAACCCCACCCTTAGTAGGAAAAAAAAAAAAAAAAGTGAGTGAGATGGTGAAACCTTTGTTTCTCTAACGTCCTAGTGGATGCTGGGAACTCCGTAAGGACCATGGGGAATAGCGGGCTCCGAAGGAGGCTGGGCACTCTAGAAAGATCTTAGACTACCTGGTGTGCACTGGCTCCTCCCACTATGACCCTCCTCCAAGCCTCCGTTAGATTTCGTGCCTGGCCGAGGTTGGATGCACACTAGGGGCTCTCCTGAGCTCTTAGAAAGTTATAGTCTTAGAATTTGTTATTTTCAGTGAGACCTGCTGGCAACAGGCTCACTGCAGCGAGGGACTAAGGGGAGAAGAAGCGAACTCGCCTGCTTGCAGCCGGATTGGGCTTCTTAGGCTACTGGACACCATTAGCTCCAGAGGGATCGACCGCAGGCCCAGCCTTGATGTTCGGTCCCGGAGCCGCGCCGCCGTCCCCCTTACAGAGCCAGAAGCAAGAAGATGGTCCGGAAAATCGGCGGCATGAAGACTCTGTCTTCACCAAGGTAGCGCACAGCACTGCAGCTGTGCGCCATTGCTCCTCTCACACACTTCACACTCCGGTCACTGAGGGTGCAGGGCGCTGGGGGGGGCGCCCTGAGGCAGCAATAAAAACACCTTGGCTGGCTAAAATACCTCAATATATGGCCCCAGGGGCTATATATGAGGTAAATACCCCTGCCAGAATTCCATAAAAATCGTGAGAATATGCTGCGAAAAAGGGGCGGAGCCTATCTCCTCAGCACACTGGCGCCATTTTTCCCTCACAGCTCGGCTGGAGGGAAGCTCCCTGGCTCTTCCCTGCAATTCTACAGTACAGTAAGAGGGAAAAGAGAGGGGGGGCATTAAAATTGGCACTGTATACAGTATATTATATAAAAGCTATTAGGGACATAACTCAGTTAGTCCCTGTATATATATAGCGCTCTGGTGTGTGCTGGCATACTCTTACTCTGTCCCCCCAAAGGGCTTTTGTGGGTCCTGTCCTCGTTTAGAGCATTCCCTGTGTGTCTGCGGTGTGTCGGTACGGCTGTGTCGACATGTTGAATGAGGAGGCTTATATGGTGACGGAACAGAGGCCGATATATGTGATGTCGCCCCCTGTGGGGCCGACACCAGAGTGGATGGATAGGTGAAAGGTATTAACCGACAGTGTCAACTCCTTACATAAAAGGGTGGATGACGTAACAGCTGTGGGACAGCCGGCTTCGCAGCCCGCGCCTGCCCAGGCGTCTCAAAGGCCATCAGGGGCTCAAAAACGCCCGCTCTCTCAGATGGCAGACACAGATGTCGACACGGAGTCTGACTCCAGTGTCGACAAGGTGGAGACATATACACAATCCACTAGGAACATCCGTGACGTGATCCCGGCAATAAAAAATGTGTTATACATTTCTGACTTTAACCCAAGCACCTCTAAAAATGGGTTTTAGGTTTGGGGAGAAAAAACAGGCAGTGTTTTGTTCCCCCATCAGATGAATAAATGAAGTGTGTGAAAGCGTGGGTTCCCCCGTTAAGAAACTGGTAATTTATAAAAAGTTACTGATGGCGTACCCTTTCCCGCCAGGTGGATAAGTTACGCTGGGAGATATCCCCTAGGGTGGATAAGGCGCTCACACGTTTGTCAAAAAAGGTGGCACTGCCGTCTTAGGATACGGCCACTTTAATAGGTACCTGTTGATAAAAAACAGGAGGCTATCCTGAAGTCTGTATTTACACACTCAGGTACTAGACTGAGACCTGCAGATAGTGCTGCTGCAGCGTGGTCGGTGACCCTGTCAAACAGGGATACTAGTTGGCAAACATAAAAACATATTAAAGACGTCGTCTTATATATGGGGGATGCACAGAGGGATATTTTGCCGGCTGGCATCCAAAATAAATGTAATGTCCATTCTGTCAGGAGGGTATTAGAGACCTGTCACTGGACAGGTGATGCTGACTTAAAAAGCGCATAGAGAGCCTTATAAGGGTGAGGAATTATTTGGGGATGGTCTCTGGGACCTCGTATCCACAGCAACTGCTGGGAAGAAATAATTTTACCTCGGGTTTCCTCACAGACAAAGGTACAGTCCTTTCGGCTTCAGAAAAGCAAGCGGGTCAAATGGCGCTTCCTTTCTGTACAGAGACAAGGGTAGAGGGAAAAAAGCTGCACCAGTCAGCCTGTTCCCAGAATCAAGATTCTTCCCCCGCCTCCTGTGAGGCCACACCATGACGCGGGTGCTCCACAGGTGTAGCCAGTTACGGTGGGGGGCCGTCTCAAAAATTTCAGCAATTAGTGGGCTCGCTCACAGGTGGATCCCTGTTTCTTTCAAGTAGTATTTCAGGGGTACAAGCTGGAATTCGAGATGTCTCCCCCCAGCCGTTTCCTAAAATATGCCTTGCTGACAACTCCCTCAGGCAGGGAGGCTGTGCTAGAGGCAATTAATAAGCGGTATTCCCAGCAGGTAATACTCAAGGTGCCCCTACTTCAACAAGGACGGGGTTACTATTCCACACGGGTTGGGGTACCGAAACCGCATGGTTCGGTGTGACCCATTTTATATTTAAAATCCTTGAACACAAAAATTCAAGTTCAAGATGGAATCGCTCAGGGCGGTTATTCCAAGCCTGGACGAGGGGGATTACATGGTATCCTGGGACATCAAGGATGCATACCTGCATGTCCCCATTTACCATCCTCGCCAGGAGTACCTCAGATTTGTGGTACAGGATTACCATTACCAAGTCCAGACACTGCCGTTTGGACTGTACATGGCACCGAGGGTGTTTTATCAAGGTAATGGCTGAAATGTTGATACTCCTTCAAAAAAAGGGAGTTGTAATTATCCCGTACTTGGACAATCTCGTTATAAGGGCGAGGTCCAAGGAGCAGTTGGTAGTCGGGGTAGCACTATTTTGGAAAGTGCTACAACAGCATGGTTGGATTCTAAACAGTCCAAAGTCACAGCTGGTTCCTATGACACGTCTACTGTTCCTGGGGATGGTTCTGGACATAAACCAGAAATAGTGTTTCTCCCGGAGGAGAAAGCCAAGGAGTTGTCATCTCTAGTCAGAGACCTCCTGAAGCCAAAATAGGTAGCGGTGCATCATTACACGCGAGTCCTGGGAAAAATGGTAGCTTCCTACGAAGCAATCCCATTAGGCAGGTTCCATACAAGAACTTTTCAGAGGGACCTGTTGGACAAGTGGTCCGGATCGCATCTTCCGATGCATAGGCTGATAACCCTGTCTCCAAGGACCAGGGTATCTCTACTGTGGTGGCTGCAGAGTGCCCATCTTCAAGAGGGCCGCAGGTTCGGCATACAGGACTAGGTCCTAGTGACCATGGATTCCAGCCTTTGAGGCTGAGAGGCAGTCACACAGGGAAGAAATTTCCAGGGACTTTGGTCAAGTCAGGTTATTTCCTGACACATAAATATTCTGGACCTGAGGGCCATTTACAATGCCCTGAGGCCGGCAAGGCCTCTGCTTCAAAACCAGCCGGTACTGATCCAATCAGACAACATCACGGCAGTCGCCCATGTAAACCAACAGGGCGGCACAAGAAGCAGGATGGCGATGGCAGAAGCCACAAGGATTCTCCGATAGGCGGAAAATCATGTGTTAGCACTGTCAGCAGTGTTCATTCCCGGAGTGGACAACTGGGAAGCAGATCTTCTCAACAGACACGACCTCCACCCGGGAGAATGGGGACTTCCTCCAGAAGTCTTCCAATAGGATTGTACACCATTGGGAAAGGCCACAGGTGGACATGATGGCGTCCCGCCTCAACAAAAAGCTATAAAAGATATTGCACCGGGTCAAGGGACCCTCGGGCGATAGCTATGGACGCTCTGGTAACACCGTGGGTGTACCAGTCGGTTTATGTGTTCTCCCCTCTGCCTCTCATACCAAAGGTACTGAGAATAATAAGAAGGCGAGGAGTAAGAACGATACTCGTGGATGGCCAAGAAGAGCTTGGTACCCAGAACTTCAAGAATTTATATCAGAGGACCCATGGCCTCTGCCACTCAGACAGGACCTGCGGCAGCAGGGGCCCTGTCTGTTCCAAGACTTACCGCGGCTGCGTTTGTCGGCATGGCGGTTGAACGCCGGATCCTGAAGGAAAAGGGCATTCCGGAGGAAGTCATTCCTACGCTTACTAAAGCCAGGAAAGAGATTACAGCAACTCATTATCACCGCATATGGCGAAAATATGTTGCATGGTGTGAGGCCGAAAGGGCCCCAACAGAGGAATTTCAACTAGGTCGATTTCTGCATTTCCTGCAAGCAGGAGTGACTATGGGCCTTAAATTGGGTTCCATTAAGGTACAGATCTCGGCTCTGTCGATTTTCTTTCAAAAAGAACTAGCTTCAGTACCTGAAGTTCAGACATTTATAAAAGGAGTGCTGCAGAGTCAGCCCCCGTTTGTGCCTCCTGTGGCACCTTGGGATCTCAACGTGGTGTTGAGTTTCTTAAAATCACATTGGTTTGAACCACTAAAAACCGTGGATCTGAAATATCTCACGTGGAAGGTGGTTATGTTATTGGCCTTGGCTTCTGCCAGGCGAGTATCAAAGTTGGCGGCTTTGTCTTGTAAAAGCCCTTATTTGATTTTCCATATGGATAGGGCAGAATTGAGGACTCGTCCCCAGTTTCTCCCAAAGGTGGTGTCAGCGTTTCACCTGAACCAGCCTATTGTGGTGCCTAGGCTACTAGGGACTTGGAGGACTCCAAGTTGCTAGACGTTGTCAGGGCACTGAAAATATATGTTTCCAGAACGGCTAGAGTCAGAAAATCTGACTCGCTGTTTATCCTATATGCACCTAACAAGCTGGGTGCTCCTGCTTCTAAGCAGACTATTGCTCGTTGGATTTGTAGTACAATTCAGCTTGCACATACTGTGGCAGGCCTGCCACAGCCAAAATCTGTCAATGCCCATTCCACAAGGAAGGTGGGCTCATCTTGGGCGGCTGCCCGAGAGGTCTCGGCTTTACAACTTTGCCGAGCAGCTACTTGGTCAGGGGCAAACACGTTTGCAAAATTCTACAAATTTGATACCCTGGCTGAGGAGGACCTGGAGTTCTCTCATTCAGTGCTGCAGAGTTATCCGCACTCTCCCGCCCGTTTGGGAGCTTTGGTATAATCCCCATGGTCCTTACGGAGTTCCCAGCATCCACTAGGACGTTAGAGAAAATAAGAATTTACTCACCGGTAATTCTATTTCTCGTAGTCCGTAGTGGATGCTGGGCGCCCATCCCAAGTGCGGTTTATCTGCAATACTTGTACATAGTTATTGTTAACTAAATCGGGTTATTGTTGAGCCATCTGTTGAGAGGCTCTATTGTTTCATACTGTTAACTGTGTTTCATATCACGAGTTGTACGGTGTGATTGGTGTGGCTGGTATGAGTCTTACCCGGGATTCAAAATCCTTCCTTATTGTGTACGCTCGTCCGGGCACAGTACCTAACTGAGGCTTGGAGGAGGGTCATAGTGGGAGGAGCCAGTGCACACCAGGTAGTCTAAGATCTTTCTAGAGTGCCCAGCCTCCTTCGGAGCCCGCTATTCCCCATGGTCCTTACGGAGTTCCCAGCATCCACTACGGACTACGAGAAATAGAATTACCGGTGAGTAAATTCTTATTTTTCTATTGGCTCAATGTATACAAACTTTGTGTAATACACAGTTATTCAAAATATTGTATTAAATGACTTTCAGGCTGTGTGTATAAGGTGTATATGAAACATAAATGCATTCTGTGCTTAGAGTTGGGTCCCATCACCATGATATCTTATTATACAGAAAAATCCGATATCCAAAATACTTTTGGTCCCAAGCATTTTGGATAAGGGATATTCAACCTGAACTTGATAGTCCCTTTCCCCTGACCCCATTTGCCATTGTCTCCCCTCTAGATGTTATGAAACTACACATCCCAGTATGCCCTGACAGTTTTTGCATTCCCTGTGTGCAAATCTGTGGCAGTACATGCAGGGAGTTGTAGTTTCACAACTGGAGAGCCATATGTTGGCAAGGCCTGAACTATATGATCTAAATATCTGACGGCAGAGTCCCCAGATACTCAAGGCATCTATTTATTAAACCTCAAGGCACTTCAGCAGTCCAGGTTTTAAGTATATTCATGCTTGGCCACAGGTGGCTTAATTAGTACGTTAGTCAATTTGATGTGACCAGTTGTGCTGAGTAATGGATATCTTTAAAACCTGCACTGTCTTGAGGACTGCGTTTTGGGAAACTGAACTAGGCTTTTTATCAAAGGCTGAACTTGGGAGATATTTGAGATTAATCATGTGTTTGGTAAACTATAGTTGCAGGCTAGCTTACCCCCCCCCCCCCTTTTTTTTTTTCTTTCTTATTTTTTCAATGGGTACTTGCTAAGTTTCTAAAAGTTTAGCTTGGTCCGATTGGCTAACTCCATCTGATTTACTCCGGGGACTGCAGCTTCTGGCAATGCAGCTCCATACATGTACACTTGTAAACTACATTCAGTATTCACATTAGGTGCAAGATATTTAATAGAAATGGTATTGCAGCACTGGAGGTTAATACTCCCTTATGTGTCCGGGAATATTTTATGTTTAATTTCTTAAACTGAAGTTCTTTGAAATTTAACTGTGGATGAAAGGGTTATATGTGCGCCGCTGCCAAACATCTATTGTGTTGGCACTGACACTGTGACGAAGCTATATATTTCAGTAGGAAGGCTTATTATACTCCGTTAGCTGTAGTTGCTTCTTTCTTGAAAGGATTCATTGTATTCCTGCCAAAAGTAGAATCTAGTAACTCCTCCACTTCTGAATTAATACACACACAAACTTTCTTTGCATAGCCCTAATGAGCATTTTGTTTACAGGATTCCGATGACTTTCTGCCTCTGATACATGTCATTATTGTAACACAGACTGCACTTAAGAAATTTAAATGCAAGTGTGTTTCCTATGTTAGAATCATACTGTTAACGTTTTATGTATTTCCTGTTCAAAGGGTATATGAATAAGTAACTTTGCAACTTGGTTATTAGTTAGTTAACACATTTACTTTTGAGTTCTGTGGACAAGTGTCCTCTGTACAGTGTTCGATAGGCCTTCTCCATTGCTTAAATATTCCTCATTTCCTCCAGAGGGATGGTCATTCTTTCAGCTGGGCAACCAGAATTTATTATATGCAGCTGCTAAAGGCCAGGCAGTCGTGTTCTTTTTTTTTTTTTTTTTTTTTTCTTTTTTTTTTTTCTTTTCCCTTCATTCTGATTACTAGAAAATGTAAAACAAAATTTGATTTTAAAATAGTTTTGCATTAATTATACAAAATAACTTTATGGTATATCAGTCTTTTCTCTAATTATAACAAGCATTATCATCATTATAAGTTGTATACTGACGAGTATAAGGCGAGCATGTTAGGTTTAGAGATGTGCACCGGACATTTTTCGGGTTTTGTGTTATTGGTTTTGGATTCGGTTCCGCGGCCGTGTTTTGGATTCGGACATGTTTTGGCAAAATCTCCCTGAAAATTTTTTGTCGGTTTCGGATGTGTTTTGGATTCGGGTGTGTTTTTTTTTTTTTTCTTTCAAAAACAGCTTAAATCATAGAATTTGGGGGTAATTTTGATCCCATAGTATTATTAACCTCAATAACCATAATTTCCACTCATTTCCAGTCTATTCTGAACACCTCACACCATTATTTTTAGTTCTAAAATTTGTACCGAGGTCGCTGGATGACTAAGCTAAGCGACCCAAGTGGGCGGCACAAACACCTGGCCCATCTAGGAATGGCACTGCAGTGTCAGACAGGATGGCACTTAAAAAAAAAAAAAAAAAAAAAAAAAAAGTCCCCAAACAGCACATGATGCAAAGAAAAAAAGAGGTGCACCAAGGTCGCTGGATGGCTAAGCTAAGCGACCCAAGTAGCCGACACAAACACCTGGCCCATCTAGGAGTGGCACTGCAGTGTCGGACAGGATGGCACTTAAACAATTAGCCCCAAACATCACATGATACAGAGATAAATAAATAAAAAAAGAGGTGCAAGATGGAATTGTCCTTGGGCCCTCCCACCCACCCTTATGTTGTATAAACAGGACATGCACACTTTAACAAACCCATCATTTCTCTAACGTCCTAGAGGATGCTGGGGACTCCGTAAGGACCATGGGTATAGACGGGCTCCGCAGGAGACATGGGTACTTTAAGAAAGACTTTGACTTTGGGTGTGCACTGGCTCCTCCCTCTATGCCCCTCCTCCAGACCTCAGTTTGATACTGTGCCCAGAGGAGCTGGGTGCATTTCAGGAGCTCTCCTGAGTTTCCTGTAAGAAAGCATTTTTGTTAGGTTTTTAATTTTCAGGGAGCTTGCTGGCAACAGACTCCCTGCATCGAGGGACTGAGGAGAGAGAAACAGACCCACTTCTCTGAGTTTCAGGGCTCTGTTTCTTAGGCTACTGGACACCATTAGCTCCAGAGGGATTGGTAAGCAGGTCTCACCCTCGCCGTCCGTCCCGGAGCCGCGCCGCCGTCCTCCTCGCAGAGCCGGAAGAAAAAAGCCGGGTGAGTATGTGAGGAAAAGATCATCACAGGCGGCAGAAGACTTCAGATTCTTCACGGAGGTAACGCACAGCACTGCAGCTGTGCGCCATTGCTCCCATTCACCCACACACTCCGGTCACTGTCAGGGTGCAGGGCGCAGGGGGGGGGGGGGGGCGCGCCCTGGGCAGCAATTTAAGACTCCTATATGGCATATTAGTGTATATACATGTACAGCTGGGCACTGTACATGTATATAGAGAGCCCCCGCCATGATATGAAATATTTCGAGCGGGACAGAAGCCCGCCGCCAAAGGGGCGGGGCTTCTCCCTCAGCACTCACCAGCGCTATCTTTTCTCCACAGCACCGCTGAGAGGAAGCTCCCCGGACTCTCCCCTGCTTGACACACTGTGAAAGAGGGTTTTTAAGTAGAGGGGGGGGGGCACATATTTGGCAAAATATATATTACAGGCACTACTAGGTAAACACACTGTTTTTCCTGGCTCATATAGCGCTGGGGTGTGTGCTGGCATATTCTCTCTCTGCCTCTCCAAAGGGCTGGTGGGGAACCTGTCTTCAGAAGGGCTTCCCTGTGTGTGTGTGTGGTGTGTCTGTACGCGTGTGTCGACATGTCTGAGATTGAAGGCTCATCTAAGGAGGAGGGGGAGTGTATGAATGCTAGGTCTCCGTCAGCAGTGCCGACACCTGACTGGATGGATATGTGGAATGTTTTGAGTGCAAATATTAATTTACTGCACAAAAGATTAGACAAAGCTGAAGCTGGGTTAAAGTCAGGGAGTCAACCCATGCCTGTCCCAATGTCGCCTGGACCTTCGGGGTCTCAGAAGCGCCCGCTATCCCAAATAGCTGACAAAGATACCGACACGGACTCAGACTCCAGTGTCGACTATGAAGATGCAAAATTGCAGCCAAGGGTGGCAAAATGTATTCGATATATGATTATCGCTATAAAATATGTTTTGCATATCACTGAGGAACCCCCTGTCTCTGACACGAGGGTGCACATGTTTAAGGGAAAGAAACCAGAGGTCACCTTTCCTTCCTCACATGAGCTGAAAGATTTATGTGAAAAAGCGTGGGAAACTCCAGACAAAAAACTGCAGATTCCCAAAAGGATTCTTGTATCGTATCCTTTCCCGTCACAGGACAGAATACGGTGGGAATCCTCCCCTAGGGTGGACAAAGCTTTAACACGCTTATCAAAAAAGATAGCGCTTCCATCCCAAGATACAGCTACCCTCAGGGATCCTGCTGACCGCAAGCAGGTGGTTACCTTGAAGTCCATTTACACACATTCTGGTACGTTACTCAGACCGGCTATTGCGTCGGCCTGGGTTTGTAGTGGTGTAGCAGCATGGACCGATTCCTTATCAGCAGATATTGAGACTCTTGATAAGGATACCATTTTAATGACCCTAGGGCATATAAAAGATGCTGTCCTATATATGAGAGATGCTCAAAGAGACATTAGTTTACTGGGTTCCAGAATAAACGCTATGTCTGTTTCTGCTTGGCGTGGCTTATGGACCCGGCAGTGGACAGGTGATGCCGACTCCAAGAGGCATATGGAGTTGTTGCCTTACAAAGGTGAGGAATTGTTCGGAGAGGGCCTCTCGGATCTTGTCTCCACGGCTACGGCAGGTAAATCAAATTTTTTGCCATATATTCCCTCACAACCTAAGAAAGCGCCTCATTATCAAATGCAGTCCTTTCGTCCCAATAAAAGCAAGAGAGCACGTGGATCGTCCTTTCTTGCCAGATGTAAGGGCAGAGGGAAAAAGCTGCACACCACAGGTAGTTCCCAGGAACAGAAGTCCTCCCCGGCCTCTGCTAAATCCACCGCATGACGCTGGGGCTCCCCTGAGGGAGTCAGCTCCTGTGGGGGCACGTCTTCGACTGTTCAGCCACGTCTGGGTCCACTCACAGGTGGATCCATGGGCAATAGAAATTGTTTCCCAGGGTTACAAGCTAGAATTCGAAGAAGTGCCCCCTCGCCGGTTTTTCAAATCGGCCCTACCGAAACAACCCCTGGAAAGGGAGATAGTATTACAGGCAATTCACAAATTGTGTCTGCAACAAGTGGTGGTAGAGGTTCCGCTGCTTCAAAGAGGGCAGGGGTGCTACTCAACTCTGTTTGTGGTTCCGAAACCGGACGGTTCGGTCAGACCCATTTAAATTTAAAATCCCTGAACCTTTACTTAAAACGGTTCAAGTTCAAGATGGAATCGCTCAGGGCGGTCATCGCCAGCCTAGAAGGGGGAGATTTTTTAGTATCTCTGGACATAAAGGATGCATACCTGCATGTCCCCATATATCCTCATCAGGCGTACCTGAGATTTGCGGTACAGGATTGTCATTACCAATTTCAGACGTTGCCGTTTGGGATTTCCACGGCCCCGAGAATTTTCACCAAGGTAATGGCGGAAATGATGGTGCTCCTGCGCAAGCAGGGTGTCGCAATTATCCCGTACTTGGACGATCTCCTCATAAAAGCGAGATCAAGGGAGAAGTTGCTGAGCAGCGTATCACTTTCACTGAATGTGTTACAGCGACACGGCTGGATTCTCAATATTCCAAAGTCGCAGCTGAATCCTACAACTCTTCTGCCCTTCTTGGGCATGATTCTGGACACAGACCAGAAAAGGGTTTTTCTTCCGACGGATAAAGCGCAGGAACTCATGACTCTAGTCATGAACTTGTTGAAACCAAAACAAGTGTCAGTGCATCATTGCACTTAAGTTCTGGGAAAGATGGTGGCAACATACGAAGCCATTCCATGCAAGGACCTTCCAGTGGGACCTATTGGACAAATGGTCCGGGTCGTATCTGCAATTGCATCAGAGGATCACCCTGTTCCCCAGGGCCAAAGTATCTCTCCTGTGGTGGCTAAACAGTGCTCACCTTCTAGAGGGCCGCAGGTTCGGCATTCAGGATTGGATCCTGGTGACCACGGACGCGAGCCTCCGAGGTGGGGAGCAGTCACACAGGGAAGAAATTTCCAAGGACTTGGGTCAAGTCAAGAGACTTGTCTTCACATCAACATCCTGGAACTAAAGGCCATATACAACGCCCTACGTCAAGCGGAGATCTTACTTCGCAATCGACCAGTTCTGATCCAGTCAGACAACGTCACCGCAGTAGCTCATGTAAACCGCCAAGGCAGGACAAGGAGCAGAGTGGCAATGGCGGAAGCCACCAGGATTTTGCGCTGGGCAGAAAATCACGTAAGCACTTTGTCAGCAGTATTCATTCCGGGAGTGGACAACTGGGAAGCAGACTTCCTCAGCAGACACGATCTCCATCCAGGAGGTGGGGACTTCATCAAGAAGTTTTTGCAGAAATAACAAGTCTTTGGGGACTTCCTTAAATAGACATGATGGCGTCACGCCTCAACAAGAAGCTTCGGAGGTATTTTGCCAGGTCAAGGGACCCCCAGGCAGTAGCGGTGGACGCCGCGCCTTGTATATAGTTGTTGCTTACATAAGGGTTATGTTACAGTTAAGATCAGTCGTTGGCTGATACTGTTTTGTTCATACTGTTAACTGGTTACGTATATTCCAGGTTATACGGTGTGGATGGCGTGGGCTGGTATGAATCTTGCCCTTAGATTAACAAAAATCCTTTCCTCGTACTGTCCGTCTCCTCTGGGCACAGTTTCTCTAACTGAGGTCTGGAGGAGGGGCATAGAGGGAGGAGCCAGTGCACACCCATTCTATCCTAAAGTCTTTATAGTGCCCATGTCTCCTGCGGAGCCCGTCTATACCCCATGGTCCTTACGGAGTCCCCAGCATCCTCTACGGACTAGGAGAAAAAGATTTACCGGTAGGTTTAAAATCTTATTTTTATAGTCTTACTATGTTTTTTGAGTGACTTTTCTTAACAGTGTCTTAAACGCATATTAGAAAGAGTCGCTCCAACAACTCCCCTCCGGGTCGCAACAACGCTTACCTTTGCGGTACAGTGCTGTCTCGACGGGCGTCTGTGTCGGATGTTCTAGCAGGTCCAGCAGACGTAACCAGGCTGTGGCCGGAGCATGGGGGGATGGTAAGTCTATGGATTTCCTCTTACTAGGGGGCCCGGACACAGCTACACTGTATTGGTGGAGACTACAAACAGTGTGTTGATGCGCCGAACACTCTCTGGTGCGACAGCGCTACGCTCTAGGGAACATAGGCGCCAGGACTAGGTTGAGGCCGCGATCCTTAAAGTTTAAGTCAACGGGGGGAATTAGACGCTCTCCTGGCCGCCCCTCCCCCAAGTTCATGACCAGTTTCCGCGCGTCTCCCATCCATGAACTGAATGACCTCACTTACGTCTCAGGCGCTACCACGAGGGTACTCGGCCGCAGCTTAGACGCCGTGGTTGTGTACACAAGAGATTGGCGCACCTAGTCGCAGGCCTTAGCGTCTGCATACACGTGGCATTTCACTGAGCGTTCGTGTCCGTTAGTGAGCGTCCGTGTCTTGCATCAGTTATCAGAACGGCAGTGTACACCAGTAGTGTCTGAATCCACTCAGCGTCTTGCGAGCGTATTTGTTGGATATGGAAGTGTGGTGAGTCTCCCTGCATCCCGCTCTATGGAGGAAGGGTATACAGTATTAAATATTCTCTCTACTTGTTAGTATGAATTGTTAATTTTAGTACATATTGCATATGAGACCTGTGTATTACCGTTTCTGCATGTGATGTTTGAAAAAAACCAGTTAAAGACAGATACTATTTTCCTACTTACTTGTAAGTTGTTATGGTGGTTGTATTCTCATATGACAATGTTTAATGCTTTAACATGTGACTGACTGCTAGTATGTGTGCTGACTTTTTTATGTCATCAGTACTGTTCTGAACCTCAATTCAGGTGCACGGTTGTGGTCAGATTGATCTCACTTCTATATATCTGTATATAGGTGATTTTCAGTCACAAATTGTGTAGTCATAAAACAGAATATTATCATGTCTGTGAGCAGCAAAAGTGACTAGGAGAATTTATCAGGCACTCCTACTTCCCTAACATGTTTATCTTGTAAAACAGGGTTAATTGGTATAGGCCAGTTGGTCACTTATGAGGGGTTGTGTGCGAACTGTTTTGCTTTTCAGCAAAGTAAAAACCAGTTATTGGTTCAACAACCAGCAGAGCCACCATGGAGTATGTTCGCACAGACTTTGTCTTCAATAGCGGACAGGTTAACTCCGGCAGCACCACCCCAGGGGTTAGTACACTATTAACCCATACATGCAGCTCCCTTCCTACGGGTTGGTTCCAGTAGCCTCTACAAGTAACCAAGGGACAGGTAAGACTAAGACAGATGCATCTATGTGGCAGACTACACAAGATGATGATACAGTATATTCAAATACTCCGTATGATGATCAGTCGCAGAGTTTTAGTTCAGAGGATGTAGCTGAACTTATTGATGCTATGAAGGCGGTTCTCTCTTTGGAGGAATCAGCCAAAACAGTGTCAAAATCTAAAGCACCTGTGTATAAACGAACAAAGACAGTTAAAACTGAATTCCCAGCGTCAGATGAGCTGACGGGAATGATGGAAGAAGCTTGGGCGATGCCCAGTAAAAAGTATAAGATTCCGAAAAAATGGGATTCTTATTATCCATTTCCAGCTGCGGATTGTTCGAAAAGAGAAGTTCCTCCGAAAGTAGGTGCACATGTACTGCGACTTGTGCATAAATCTGCTTTACCACGGTCATCTACCTCATTAAATGATTTCACAGACAGAAGGGTAGATAGCTTCTTGAAAAATATATTTTCTCTCTCAGGAGCAGTAGTAAGACCTGCTATGGCTTCGGCCTGGATAGCAAAGGCAATGGGCGAATGGATAGAGGAACTAGAGAATGGCCTCTCTCCTCCTAGTAGGGAACAAGAGTATCATTTGAGCTGTTTAAGACAAGCTGCCCAATATTTGGAAGAAGCAGCAATTGATATGGGTACGATTGCTTCTAAAGCATCAGCCTTGACAGTAGCCACCCATAGAGAAGTTTGGCTACGTACCTGGAAAGCAGATGCTGAATCCAAGAAAGAATTGGAAGCATTGCCTTTGATTGGTAATATATTGTTTGGAAAACAATTGTCTGATATTCTAGAATCGGAAGCTGAATTGAAGAAGGTCAGATTTCCGGCTAGTTATAACCCTAAGACTAAGGGTTCAAAGTTTCGGCCATTTCGATGGCAAGGCAAAGCGAAAGCTAAAGAGGAGTCTAAGCAACTCCAGTCCAATAGATCGGCCAGGGGTAGGAAGCAATGGGCTAGTAGAAAGCCAGCTTCCAAGCCTGAACAGAAACCATAAGCCTGAAGAGACGGGCCACCGCCTGGAGGACTCCAGGGTTGGGGGCCGACTCCTTCATTTTGCACACATATGGCAACAGTCAACAACAGATGCTTGGGTGCAGAAGGTGGTATCTCAGGGGTATGGGTTCCCATTCAGGAGGCAGCCTCCTCAAAGATTTATTTGCACCAGCCTGTCTCGTATAGAGTCGAAGGCCAATGCCCTGCAAGAAGCAGTCCAAAAATTACTGCAGTCAGGTGTGATTGTCCCAGTACATCCATCACAAAAGGGACAGGGGTTTTACTCCAACCTATTTCTGATTCAGAAGCCAAATGGGTCATTTCGACCAATTCTCAGTCTCAAAATGTTAAACAAATACATTTGGATGCCAAGGTTCCACATGGAGACATTGTGCTCTATAATGTTGGCTATGGAACCGGGAGATTACATGGTATCTCTGGATATACAGGATGCTTACCTACATGTGCCTATAGCACGGTCTCATTAGTGTTACCTCAGGTTTGCCATCCTCCAGGAACATTTTCAGTTCCAAGCCTTGGTGGTTATGGCAGCTTATCTCTGCAAGCAGGGGATAAGAATATTTCCATACCTCGATGACCTATTAATCCTAGCACATTCGCAGGAGTTACTTTTGAGCCATCTTCAACAGACAGTTGTTTGTTTACAGAGACACGGGTGGCTCATGAATTGGGAAAAGTCGTCTCTGAATCCGTCACAGCGGATGGTTCATTTGGGGGCCGTATTGGATTCAAGTCTACAGAAAGTCTTCTTACCAGAGAAAAAGATAGTCAAGGTGCAGGTCATGACTCAGGAAGCGTTGCACACTCAGACAATGTCAGTTCATGCAGCAATGCGACTGTTGGGTCTGATGGTATCAACCTTCGACATGGTGGGATATGCGCAATTCCACTTCAGACCATTACAGCACCTTTATTCTGACCAATTGGAACGGAAATTATCAGACAAAAAAAAAGCAGATGATAAATTTTCCAGTAAACGTAAAAAGGTCTCTAGCATTCACAGGAGAGGCCTTGTTTGGAGACGAACTAGACAAATGGATCGCCAAAGCTTCTGCGGGTAAGTCTACGTATCTACCTTCAGCAGCTCCCCCAGCTGGGGAAGCTTATTCAGCTTAAAATGTACAGTCCTTTCAGACAGCCAAGTTTAAGGGAAAATCCAGAGATGCTTCTACGGCCTCCAGAGGTGCAAGAGGTAAACCACGCAAACTAGCAACTGCAGGTGCTCGGGAACAGAGCTCAGGCTCTGCTTCCTCAAAGCCTTCAGCATGATGGTGAACCGTGATGCCTGGAGGACTGTCAGGTGGATGCCTGACTAAAATTCTTTGGTCACATCTGGTCAAGTTCGTGCCGGGATCCCTGGGTCATAGATCTTATTTACCAGGGCTACAGACTGGAGTTCCAAGAGCTCCCACTTTACAGATTCTTCAAATCAGGCTTACCAGCTTCACAAGAGGCAAGTATAACTTTACAGCAGGCCATCCAAAAACTGGTACAGGCTCAAGTCATTGTACCAGTTCCACCTCATCTGCACAACAAGGGGTACTATTCCAACTAGTTTGTAGTACCAAAACCGGACGGTTCGGTAGGACTAATTCTGAACCTCAAGTCCTTGAACCTGTTAAGTGTTCAAGTTCAATATGGAGTCTCTGAGAGAGCGGTGATCTCAGGTCTGGAGGAAGGGGAATTCTTTGTGTCTCTGGATATCAAGGATGCGTACCTTCACATTCCGATCTGTCCACCTCATCAGGCTTATCTACGGTTTGCACTGCAGGACTGTCACTACCAATTCCAGGCCCTGCCAGTTGGTCTCTCCACGGCACCGAGGGTGTTCACCAAAGTGATGGCAGAGATTATGTTTATACTCCGCAAACAGGCAGTGAACATAATTCCGTACCTGGACGATCTTCTGATAAAGGCGCCGTCCAGGGAGAGGTTGCTGGGCAGCATTGGTCTCTCATCCAAACTTCTCCAGGATCACAGGTGGATTCTGAATCTTCCGAAATCTCACCTAGAGCCAACACGGAGGCTCCCATTCCTGGGAATGATACTGGACACTGAGTCGCAGAAAGTGTTCCTTCCATTGGAAAAGGCATTGGTAATCCAGTCGAGGGTTCGAGGTGTCCTGAAGCCAACCCGGATATCGGTGCATCTGTGCGTTCGCCTTCTGGGGTAAATGGTGGCCTCTTACGAGGCGCTTCAATACGTGGTGCTTCAGCAGAACAGACATGTAAGGCAGCCACATGGTCTTCCATTAACACATTCATTAGACATTATGCCATGGATACCTTTGCCTCTCATGACGCTTAATTTGGGGCGAAGGATTCTCCTGTCCAATCAGGAGCGTCCCCACCACTAAATTGCTTTAGGAAATCTCATTGTTATCCTGTGGATAACCTGTGAACCCTGCCAGAGAAATATACGTTATGGTAAGAACTTACCGTTGATAAACTGTATTTCTCCTAAGTCCACAGGGATCCCACCCTGACGCACCTGATTTGAGGATCCTTTTACTCACTAACCTCTTCCTTTTTGTACGGAAGGGTGTGCATGTGTGTTCTTATCGCCTGATTAGGGCTATCTATGATGCTCCTGCCTTGAGTTCTGGAATACAACTGATGTGCCTGAGCCAGGAGGCGGGGATATATGGACGGGCACGTTGCATGCTGGGAGGCCGGAAAGCTTTGACCGATTGGTGCAAATCCGCTGTCGCTTCATCATATCCCATTGTTACCCTGTGGATCCTGCGGACTAAGGAGAAATACCGTTATCAACGGTAAGTTCTTACCATAACGTATATTTTGGGGGGAAAAAGATGCTTGATGCTAACGGAGTTGCACAGGAGTGACCGGACCTGTCAGCTCACTCATGCCAGGCATTTCCCGCTACATGACGTATTGAGGAAAGATGTGTGAGGAAACATCTGTATGATTCTTCACAGCTGGAGGGCTTTATTTTTACACAACAATTTAGGTTTTCGTTTGGACACACCTCTCTCAAATCTAATTCTTTGCACATTTAAATCTGGCCCACCTGCAGTGCAGTATGGTTTCACCAAGATGCAGAGTTACTTGTTGTTTTGCTTTGCTCCTATCTCGGAGTCAGCTACATAGTGCCTACATCAAGAGAAAAAAAAAATTAATCAATCTGTCTCAAGTAGTGGCGAGTGCCTTACATGGAGGTCATCTAGTTCTGTATTCTGCCCTTCTTAATGGGACAGAATTTACATTTTATGGTTCGTGCATTTATAGGTGCAGTTTTAAGAAACCATTCAAATGTTCAATTGTGGGGTGGGGTTTGGATCTTTCAATAGAATGTGAATGAGCAGAGTTTTATGATGAAAAAGGAACTACTGAAATTGGTAGTGGTGGTGATCTTAAATTAAATAGGATGGATTTTTAAGTTCCATTTTTACTTTGTCTATCCGACTGAAGTGGTGTAATGCAATACTGGTCTGTTTTCTACACAAGTCATGTCCTCTGTTCTTCTGAGCTTGTAAGGCCAGCACATGTAGAGCCCCATTTTTTGGGAGCGGTTCCAGAGTGGTTGTCCAGTGCACAGGAAATGTTGTGTCAAGGCAGTTGTCTCACCCTTCATCTGCACCTTTCAAAGTCATTGGATCATTACATCTTGTCTGTTTCCAATAGCAACATTTCTCATACGTCCTAGAGGATGCTGGGGACAACATCAAGACCATGGGGTATAGACGGGATCCGCAGGAGACATGGGCACTCTAAAGACTTTTCATTGGGTGTGAACTGGCTCCTCCCTCTATGCCCCTCCTCCAGACCTCGGTTTTAGAAATGTGCCCAGGTCGACTGGATGCACTCTGAGGAGCTCTACTGAGTTTCTCTGAAAAGACTTATGTTAGGTTTTTTATTTTCAGGGAGATCTGCTGGCATCAGACTCCCTGCTTCGTGGGACTGAGGGGGCAGAAGCAGAACCAGCTTCCTCAGAGTTTCATGGCTCTGCTTCTGGCTGACAGGACACCATTAGCTACTGAAGGGAACTGAACGCTAGCCATGTCTTGATGCTCACTCCCACAGCATGCCGTCACCCCCCCTCACAGAGCCAGAAGTCAGAAGACAGGTGAGTATGAGAAGAATGATCTTCAATCAAGTAAGTGACACCTGAGGTGCGGCGCGGCTGGCGGGAGCGCAGCTCGCCATTGCTGCCCACACACACAGGCACTGCAGGATGCAGGGCGCGGGGGGGGGGGGGGGGGGGGGGCGCACGGCGCCCTGGGCAGCAAGAAAAATACCTCAAACTGGCTAAGAGGGGGGGCATAAGATGCCCAGGCACAGCCCTACCCCCGCCAGTATAAATATTATGAAAAGTTTCTGAGGTAAAAAGGGCGGAGTTTCTTCCTCAGGCAGCCAGCACACTACTCAGCACCATTTTCTTTCTCTCCTCAGGCTGCAGAGAACACGCTGGTCCTCTCCTCCACTTCTGACAAGTACAGGGTGCTATAAGGGGGGGGAGCATAAAGCAATTGTGGTGCATTTGATAGTGTACATTGCTATTTAAAAGCGCTTTTGGGCTGTGGACATACTGTGTTCACAGGCAATACTGGCGCTGGGTTTGTGAACTGGCTGCTCCTATCCTTTGGCTCTCTGACAGATTTTACTGTGGGTCTGTCCCCAAAATAAGTCCCAGTGTGTCTGTGAGTGTGGTGTACACGTGTGAGGCATGTCTGAGGCAGGGAGTTCCTCCCCTGAGGAAGCCATTTTAGGGGCACAGAGTTGTAATGTGGTGGCGCTACCGGCACACCAAGAGCCTGCATGGGTGAAAGAGCTACGTGACAGTATGCATCTGATTAACCGTAGATTGGATAAGTCTGAATCTAAGGCTGCATGCTGGAGAAAATCTGTGGAAGATGTGATTTTTCATGATGCTGTTATTCCTTATGCGGGCGGCCCCTCTGGGTCACATAGGAGACCATTTGCAAATGTTGTAAACACTGATACCGACACGGATTCTGATTCTTGTGTCGACAATAGTGAATCCAGAGAGATAGATCATAAATTGGCAAAAAGTATACAATATATGATTGTGGCTATAAGGGACGTGTTGAAGGTTACAGAAAGCACTCCTGTACCTCAGGAGAAAGCTTATTTATGTAAGGAAAAGAAATCCAAAGTCACGTTCCCTCCTTCACACGAACTAAATGCTCTGTTTAAAGGGATGTGGGTGAATCCTGATAAAAAAAAATTGTATTCCCAAAAGGATTCACATAGCTTATCCATTCCCGGTTGAAGACCGGAAAAAATGGGAGTCACCCCTTGTGTTAGACAGTGCACTTAACAGGTTGACAAAGAAGGTAATTCTCCCTGCTCCTGGCACGGCTTCTCTTAAAGAGCCGGCAGACCGCAAAATGGAAACGACATTGAAATCCATTTATGTTACCAATGGTACACTGCTGAAGCCCACTATTGCCTGCACATGGGTGAGTCACGCTATTGAAAAATGGTCAGAAAGCGTGTCATCAGAAATTGACACGATTGATAAAGATGATACTCCTTAAGTTAGGGAATATCAAGGACTCTGCCGCCTACATGCTGGAAACAATGAAGGATATTGGACTCTTGAGTTCACAAGCCACTACCATGGCAGTATCGGCTAGGCGGGCATTATGGATTCGCCAGTGGAACGCGGATGCAGATTCCAAAAGAAACATGGAGGCTCTCCCATATAAAGGTGAGGCCTTATTTGGCGATGGCCTGGGTGCGTTAGTCTCGGCGGATACCGCAGGTAAGTCAACATTTTTGCCCTCTGCGCCTGCACCGGCAAAAAAAAACTATCACCCGCAAATGCAGTCCTTTCGGCCCAATAAATACAAAAAGATGAGAGGTTCCCCCTTCTTTGCAGGAAGGGGAAAGAAGCCCACACCGGCTCCAGGTTCCCAAGAGCAAAAGTCTACCCCTAATTCTGCCAAATCCCCAGCATGACGCTGGAACTCCTTTGTGGGAGGCCGCTCGGGTGGGGGCACGTCTCAAGCTCTTCAGCCAGGATTGGATTCTGTCTGGCCTGGAACCCTGGGTGTTGCAAATACTATCCCAGGGATACAAACTAGAGTTTCAAGTGGTTTTTTTTTCAAATCGACCTTGCCAGCTTCTCCGCCAGAGAGAGAAGCAGTAACGGCGCCAATCCAAAAAATTATGTCAAAACCAGGTCATAGTCCTGGTACCGTTGTCACAACAAGGGCGGGGTTTTTATTCAAGCCTTTTTGTTGTTCCGAAGCCGGACGGCTCGGTCAGACCGATCCTAAATCTAAAAAATCATCTGAATTTCTTCCTGGAAAGGTTCAAGTTCAAGATGGAATCACTTCGGGGTGGTGATTGCCAGTCTGGAGGAGGGGGACTACTTGGTGTCGGTGGACATAAAGGATACCTGCATGTTCCCATTTATCCTCCTCACCAGGCTTATCTGAGATTCGCGATTCAGGATTACCAAGACCAATTCTAGACGTTACCTTTCGGTCTCTCCACAGCCCCGAGGGTATTCACCAAGGTGATGATGGTCCTCCTTCGTCAGAAAGTAGTCAATAATAATCCCTTATCTGGATGACCTCCCGATAAAGGCGAGATCCAGAGAGCAGTTATTACAAAACATATCCCTCTCCCTGTCAATACTCCAACAACACGGGTGGATCATAAATTACCCAAAGTCACAGTTGGAACCGACGACAAGGTTGTCTTTCCTCGGGATGATTCTGGACACAGAAGTTCAGAGAGTATTGCTTCCGCTGGAAAAGGCTCTGGAAATCCAGAAAATGGTAAAACAGATATTGAAACCATCAAGTGTGTCGATCCATCAGTGCATTCGGTTGTTGGGGAAGATGGTGGCGGCCTACGAGGCCATACAGTTTGGCAGGTTCCATGCCAGAGTATTCCAGTGGGACCTGTTGGACAAGTGATCAGGGTCACACCTACACATGCTCAGAAAAATAATCCTGTCGTCAAAAACCAGGATTTCGTTCCTGTGGTGGTTGCACAGCTCTCACCTGCTAGAGGGACGCAGGTTCGGCATTCAGTACTTGGTCCTAGTAACCACGGATGCAAGTCTCCGATGCTGGGGAGCAGTCTCTCAGGGAGAAAACTTCCAGGGACGTTGGTCACATCAGGAAGCCTGCCTACACATAAACGTGCTGGAGCTAAGAGCCATTTACAACGACCTTCAACAAGCGGTACATATTCTTCAAGACCGTCCCGTGCAGATCCAGGTGGACAATGTAACAGCAGTCGCATACATAAACAGGCAGGGCGGAACGAAAAGCAGAGCGGCAATGGCAGAGGCGACAAAAATCCTCCGCTGGGCAGAAAAACATCTACAAGCTCTGTCTGCAATATTCATTCCGGGAGTAGACAACTGGGAAGCAGACTTCCTCAGCAGACACGATCTCCATCCAGGAGAGTGGGGCCTCCACCAACAAGTCTTCGCAGAGGTGACAAGTCTTTGGGGAGTTCCTCAAATAGACATGATGGCGTTTCGTCTCAACAATAAGCTTCAGAGATGCTGTTCCAGGTCGAGAGACCCTCAAGCAGTAGCAGTGGATTCACTGGTGACCCAGTGGGTGTTTCAGTCAGTGTATGTTTTCCCTCCACTTCTGCTGATCCCAAAAGTACTCAGGATCATAAGAAAGACAAGGGTTCGAGCAATCTTCATTGCCCCAGACTGGCCAAGAAGGGCTTGGTACCCAGATCTTCAGCAGTTACTTATAGATCCTCGGCCTCTTCCTCCTCGTGAGGACCTGCTGCAGCAGGGGCCGTGTGTACCAAGACTTACCGCGGCTACGTTTGACGGCATGGCTGTTGAGCGCCGTATCCTAGCCAGGAAGGGTATTCCTAAAGAGGTCATCCCCACCCTTATTCAGGCCAGAAAGGGAGTAACGTCAAAACATTACCACCGTATTTGGAGAAAATATGTGTCTTGGTGTGAATCCAAGAAAGCTCCTACGGAAGAGTTTCAGTTAGGACGTTTTCTCCATTTTTTGCAGGATGGTGTGGAGACGGGCCTACGATTGGGATCAATCAAGGTCCAAATTTCGGCGCATCCAGCCTCCATTCGTGCCTCCAGTGGCACCATGGGACCTTAACGTGGTATTGCAGTTCCTTCAATCAGATTGGTTTGAGCCTCTACAAAAGATAGAGTTGAAGTTTCTCACTTGGAAAATGGTGATGCTTTTGGTATTGGCATCCGCAAGGCGGGTGACTGAATTGGGGGCCTTGTCTCACAAGAGCCCTTACCTGATTTTCCATGAGGATAGGGCAGAGTTGCGGATTCTCCAACATTTTCTTCCAAAGGTGGTTTCTGCTTTTCACATAAACCAACCTATTGTGGTGCCAGTAGTTACTGACACATTCACTGATTCAAAGTCTCTAGATGTGGTTAGAGCTTTGAAAATCTATGTTGCTAGAACAGCTCGTATACGGAAAACAGAGGCTCTGTTTGTCCTGTATGATCACAACAAGATTAGCTGTCCTGCTTCCAAGCAGACTATTGCACGTACGATTAGAAATACGATTCAGCAAGCTCATACTACGGCTGGATTGCCGTTAGTCGGTAAAGGCCCACTCCACTAGGAAGGTGGGCTCATCCTGGGCGGCTGCCCGGGGGGTCTCGGCATTACAACTTTGCCGAGCAGCTACTTGGTCAGGGTCAAACACGTTTGCAAAGTTCTACAAGTTTGACACCTTGGCCGATGAGGACCTAAAGTTTGGTCAATCGGTGCTGCAGGGTCATCCGCACTCTCCCGCCCGTACTGGAGCTTTGGTATAGACCCCATGGTCTTGATGTCGTCCCCAGCATCCTCTAGGACATATGAGAAAATAGGATTTTGATAACCTACCGGTAAATCCTTTTCTCCTAGTCCGTAGAGGATGCTGGGCGCCCGTCCCAGTGCGTACTTTACCTGCAGTTTAGTTATTACAGTTACATAAGTTGTGGTTTCAGCATGTTGCTGCAATTAGTTCATGCCTATTGGCGTGTTATGTTGAATGCCATGTGTGCGGCATGGTTGAGGGTGTGAGTTGGTAGATATCTCACCACTAGTTAAGTAATTCCTTTCCTCGAAATGTCAGTCTCCCTGGGCACAGTTCCTACAACTGAGGTCTGGAGGAGGGGCATAGAGGGAGGAGCCATGTCTCCTGCGGATCCCGTCTATACCCCATGGTCTTGATGTCATCCCCAGCATCCTCTACGGACTAGGAGAAAAGGATTTACCGGTAGGTGATCAAAATCCTATTTTTGGTGTGAAGTCTTCAAGTCCCCCCCAACACATCATGTTTTTTAGTTTTCTATAGTCATGTGCAGATGAGTTAATCCATTTTGCTGGGTTTATAATTATTCCACCATCTTCCATAGATAGAAATCCTCAAAACAATGACCTATTGGGTGGTACTTATGAACTGGGGATGAGGACCGCTGCCATAGAAAGACAAATGTGTGTGTAACCATGATTATATGATGCATGGCAACAGGTTCCTTGTTTAAAATCGTTTTTGAGATTGCTCATTCTTATGAAAAGTAAGCCGTGCTTTTTGCTGATTCTCAAAGTGTAAGGCGGACTCCTGTGTCATTAGTCCCAGTTTAGAGAACTGTGCCATTTCTGTCCATGTGAACCACACCATGTTCTGCTTTATGCTTCTGTGACTTGTTTCACTTCCTCTTCCAACAAAACCTGCTACAAATTTCCAGGATTAAATGCTAGCTTACAATGAGATTTCCTTTGCACACCTCCCTTCCTTACTTGGAGTATCCCAGTGTTTCTAGTTGTTGGATCACAGGAATGTAAAAAATGCAGAAAGGTAATCCGTGCGTAACAGAAATATTTCTTTTCATATATTGCTTTGATACTTTTGGATGTTTTAAAGTGCTCTATTTTTATACAGAAAAGGAAATTCATCTGACCTAACTGGTACTTTTATTTTCCTATTTCCTCATTGTGTTTTTACAGGTATATAAACTTTTATTTGAAATAACATGGGTACATGGACAGTTGAAAGAAAAAAGTGAATTGCTAATGTTCACTGTTAATAACATACATACGGACATATTTATCAAGCATTCCATCCTGTAAAGTTACTGAGAGGAGTTCTGCAATACCGTTTACTTGAGAAAAGTCATTATATGTTGAGGGGATGACTTATTTAAGAAAATGATTGTCCCATTCAGCAAGTTTGATTTGTGATGAACTAATGTTAAGCAAGTTACATTGACATCCACTTGGATTCCTCCCACCCCTTCCTCCTCTGGTGTGTGCGATGACGGTTACTCTGCAATGAGAGGATGTGGCTCATTTCCTGTGATAGACCTACCCCAGGGCTAGCTGCGTTTACTGTCATTCAGGTCTTGCATGCTAAAGTCAAAAGGTGATTATTTTTTTGCGATTTCACACCCAGGGATCCATTTTTCAATAATTAGGGAGTGTGTCTTTGTGCTGTTATAGCCAATTACTAGTAACTCTTGATACTTGATGTAGATATAAACAACTTTGTTCGTTAACTATTTAGTCTAATTAGAGACATCAAAATTGCCTAATTTTGTCATTGCGGTCCATATGCTTATAAATACAATACCCTGTATGTGACTCTTGGCAAGATCAAGCCTAACAAATACAAGGAGCCAGGCAGATTCTGATGTGAATAGAGGCACATGTCCCCTTTCCTTTATAGTGAACCATTTTATTACCAGAAGCTTATGCTTAAAATGTTATCTCTGGTGACTCAAGCATAATTTGTACGGATATGCTGCATCAAGTTTCTCATACGTCCTAGAGGATGCTGGGGATACTTCAAGAACCATGGGGTATAGACGGGATCCGCAGGAGACATGGGCACACTATAAGACTTTGAATGGGTGTGAACTGGCTCCTCCCTCTGCCCCTCCCCCAGACTCCAGTTAGATTCTGTGCCCAGTGAGACTGGATGAACACTGAGGAGCTCTCCAGAGTTTCTCAGAAAAAAGACTTAGGTTTGTTATTTTCAGGGAGAACTGCTGGCAACAGGCTCCCTGCATCGTGGGAGTGAGGGGAGAGAAGTCAGACCTACTTCTTCTGAGTTAAAGGCTCTGCTTCTTAGGCTACTGGTCACCATTAGCTCCAGAGGGTTCGATCACTTGGTGCACCTAGCTGCTTGTTCCCGGAGCCGCGCCGTCAACCCCCTCACAGAAGCCAGAAGATAGAAGCCGGGTGAGTATAGGAAGATCAGAAGACTTCAGTGACGGCAGAAGACTACATTTGAGGTACCGCGCGCTTCAGTGACGGCAGAAGACTACATTTGAGGTACCGCGCTGCGCGCCATGCTCCCACACATAACACTGCACTGTAGGGCGCAGGGGGGGGGGGGCGCGCGCCCTGGGCAGCATTGGACCCTCAAATGGCAGTGGCAAAAGTAAAAACAGTGCCTAGGCACTAGTTAAGGGACCCCCGCCAGTATAAATATAAAATTTAAGCGGGACTGAAGCGTGCCGTGTAGGGGGCGTGGCTTAGCCCTCACAGTTCTAACCAGCGCCATTTTCTCTTCACAGAAGCTGCAGAGACGCTGGCTCTGACCTCCACACTGCTGTACAAGTAACAGGGTGCAAGACCGGGGGGGGGGGGGGGGGCACAAGTGATTTGGTGTTAATTGTATATATATATATATATATATATATATATATATATATATATATATATATATATATATATATATATATATATATATATATATATATATACAGCGCTAACAGGTCTGGGCAGTCTTTTTACTCGCTTCAGTACCGGGATAGGCGCTGGGTTGTGAGCTGGCAAAACTCCCTCTGTGTCTCTCTTACTCTGTCTCCTATAGCCCCAGTGTGGTTGTAGGTGTCGGTACATGTGTGTCGACAGGTCTGAGGCCGAGTGCTCTTCCCAGGAGGAGGCTGGTGAGGGGACAGAAAATACTGTGAGAGTGACCGTGTCTGCTCCGCCGACGGATGATTGGGTAAAATGTTGAATGTTTTAAATGCAAATGTGACTCGGTTGAATAAGAGATTTGATAGATCTGAGTCTAAGAACCAGACATGGAGGAAATCCATGGAGGATGCTTTGTCACAAGCTCAGACCCCTTCGGGGTCACAGAAACGTGCATTTAACCAGATAGTTGATACAGATACCGACACGGACTCTGATTCCAGTGTCGACTATAGTGATGCCAGATTAAATCCAAAACTGGCTAAGAGCATTCAGTACATGATTGTGGCAATAAAAGAAGTATTGCATATAACAGAGGACCCTGCTGTCCCTGATACAAGGGTCTGTATGTATAAAGGAAAGAAACCTGAGGTAACGTTCCCTCCCTCTCATGAACTGAAAGCGCTTTTTGAAAAGGCTTGGGAAAATCCTGACAAGAAGATACTGGTTCCCAAAAGAATTCTAGTGGCATATCCGTTTCCATTTGGAGACAGGGAAAAGTGGGAGTCAACCCCCACGGTAGACAAAGCTTTATCGTGTCTATCCAAAAAGGTGGCGCTTCCTTCTCCTGACACGGCAGCCCTAAAAGATCCTGCGGATTTAAGCAGGAAAATACTCTAAAATCCATTTATGTCACTACAGGGTCGCTACTCAGACCTGCCGTTGCTTCGGCATGGGTGAGTAGCGCTATTTAAAAATGGGCAGATAAATTGTCATCTGAGATAGATACCCTAGACAGGGATAGCGTGCTATTGACTCTGGGTCATATCAGGGACGCTGCAGCATATTTAAAAGAAGCTGTGAGGGATATTGGCCTTTTGGGATCAAGGTCCAATGCCATGGCAGTCTCAGCATGGAGAGCATTGTGGATTCATCAATGGAATGCTGACGCTTACTCTAAGAAGGCGATGGAGTCGTTACCGTTTAACGGTGGTGTCCTGTTTGGTGACGGCCTCACTGACCTGGTGTCTACGGCTACCGCGGGTAAGTCGTCATTTTTACCTTATGTTCCTGCACAGCAGAAGAAAACGCCTCACTATCAGATGCAGTCCTTTCGGCCCAATAAATTCAAAAAAGGACGAGGGTCCTCCTTCCTTGCTGCGAGGGGAAGAGGAAGGGGTAAAAGGTCACAGGCTGTAGCAAGTTCCCAAGAGCAGAAGTCCTCTCCGGCTTCTACCAAATCCACCGCATGACGCTGGGGCTCCTCTGCGGGAGTCCGCACCGGTGGGGGCACGTTTCAGACTTTTCAGTCAGGTCTGGGTGCACTCGGACCTCGATCCTTGGATAGTAGAAATAGTAACCCAAGGATACAGATTAGAGTTTCAAGACGTGCCCCCTCACCGATTTTTCAAATCGGCCTTGCCAGCTTCTCTTATAGAAAGGGAGGTAGTATGCGCTGCAATACTAGTTGTGTCAAAATCAAGTGATTGTCAGGATACCCCCGTCACAACAGGAGGAAGGCTTTTATTCGAGCCTGTTCGTGGTCCCTAAGCCGGATGGCTCAGTCAGACCGATTCTGAACCTAAAATCCCTCAATTTCTTTAAAAAAAAATTCAAATTCAAGATGGAATCTCTCCGAGCAGTGATCTCCAGTCTGGAGGAGGGGGATTTTATGGTGTCGGTCGACATAAAGGATGCCTACTTGCATGTCCCCATATATCCTCCACATCAGGCTTACCTGAGATTTGCTGTTCAGGATTGTCATTACCAATTTCAGACGTTGCCGTTTGGTCTGTCCACGGCTCTGAGGATTTTCACCAAAGTAATGGCGGAAATGATGGTTCTCCTGCGCAAGCAGGGAATCACAATTATCCTGTACTTGGACGATCTCCTCATAAAGGCGAGATCCAAGGAGCAATTGCTGAAAAATGTTGCCCTTTCACTGACGATTCTGCAACAGTATGGTTGGCTCCTAAATTTGCCAAAATCACAGTTGGATCCGATGACACGGCTGTTGTTCCCGGGTATGATTCCGGATACAGGATTGCAGAGCGTTTTTCTTCCAGTGGAAAAGGCTCTGGAAATACAGAACATGGTAAAACAGATTCTGAAACCAGCAAAGGTGTCAGTACTTCAATGTACTCGGTTGCTGGGGAAGATGGTGGCGGCCTACGAGGTTTTATGCCAGGGTGTTTCAGTGGGACCTGTTGCACAGGTGGTCCGGGTCTCACCTGGACATACGCCGGAAAATAATTCTATCTCCCAGGACCAGAATCTCCCTTCTGTGGTGGCTGCACAGTTCTCGCCTTCTGGAGGGACGCAGGTTCGGGATTCAGGATTGGATTCTGGTGACCACAGATGCAAGCCTCCGAGGCTGGGGAGCAGTCACACAGGGAAGAAATTTTCAGGGAAAGTGGTCAAGCCGGGAAGCTTGTCTACACATAAACATTCTGGAATTAGGGCCATTTACAATGGCATTCTGCAAGCAGAACAACTCCTTCGGGGTCTGACTGTCTTGATTCAGTCAGACAACATGACAGCAGTGGCGTACATAAACCGCCAGGGCGGAACAAGGAGCAGAGCGGCGATGGCCGAGGCCACGAAGATTCTTCGCTGGGCGGAAAGACATGCCAGCGCTCTGTCAGCAGTCTTCATTCCAGGAGTGGACAACTGGGAAGCAGACTTCCTCAGCAGACACAATCTCTATCCAGGAGAGTGGGGTCTTCATCGAGAGGTCTTTGCAGAAGTGACAAGTCGTTGGGGAGTTCCTCAAGTAGACAGGATGTCGTCCCGCCTCAACAAGAAACTTCGGAGATATTGGTCAACGGACCTTCAAGCGATAGCGGTGGACGCACTAGTGACACAGTGGGTGTTTCTGTCGGTATATGTGTTCCCTCCACTTCCACTCATTCCAAAGGTGATAAAGATTATAAGAAGAACAAGGGTTCAGGCGATCCTCATTGTTCCGGATTAGCCAAGAAGGGCCTGGTATCCAGATCTTCAGGAGTTGCTCATAAAAGATCCCTGGCCTCGCCCTCTTCGGGAGGACCTGTTGCAACAGGGGCCGTGCGTGTATCAAGACTTACCGCGGCTGCATTTGACGGCGTGGCGGTTGAGCACCAAATCCTAGCCCGAAAGGTTAATCCCAGTGAAGTCATTCCCACACTACTTCAGGCTAGAAAAGAAGTAACGGCGGAGCATTACCACCAAATTTTGGAGAAAATATGTGTCTTGGTGTGAATCCAAGAAGGCTCCTGTGGAAGAATTTCACCTGGGGCGGTTGCCCCATTTTTTGCAAGCAGGGGTGGATGCGGGCCTAAAGTTAGGCTCCATTAAAGTACAGATTTCGGCCTTGTCGATCTTTTTTCAGAAAGAATTGACATCCCTTCCAGAAGTTCAGACCTTCGTGAAAGGCGTGCTAGACATCTACCCTCCATTTGTGCCTCCTGTGGCACCGTGGGATCTTAGTGTGGTGTTGCAGTTCCTGCAATCGCATTGGTGTTAACCTTTCCGCAAGGTTGAGTTAAAATTCCTTACTTGGAAAGTAGTCATGTTGTTGGCCTTGGCGTCCGCAAGGCGATTGTCTGAGTTGGCGGCTTTGTCTCACAAAAGCCCCTATTCAATCTTCCATGCTGATAGAGCGGAGTTGAGAACTCGTCAGCAATTTCTGCCAAAAGTGGTTTCATCATTTCACGTGAACCAGCCTATTTTGGTGCCAGTGGCTACTGATGCCTTGGCGGAATCAAAGTCTCTCTCCAGAGCTTTGAAGATCTATGTCGCCAGAATGGCTCAGATTAGGAAAACAGAGGCTCTGTTTGTCCTGTGGGCTCCCAACAAGATTGGGGCTCCTGCTTCTAAGCAGACTGTTGCGTGCTGGATTTGTAATACAGTTCAGCAGGCTCATTCTACGGCAGGATTGCCGTTACCGAAATCGGTGAAAGCCCATTCTACCAGAAAGGTGGGCTCATCCTGGGCGGCTGCCCGAGTGGTCTCGGCGTTACAACTTTGCCGAGCTGCTTGATCGGGATCAAATACCTTTGCAAAGTTTTACAAGTTTGGTACCCTGGCTGAGGGGGACCTCTTGTTTGGTCAATTGGTGCTGCAGAGTCATCCGCACTCTTCCGCCCGTTTTAGAGCTTTGGTATAAACCCCATGGTTCTTGAAGCATCCCCAGCATCCTCTAGGACGTATGAGTGTAAATAGGATTTTAATACTTACCGGTAAATCCTTTTCTCTTAGTCCGTAGAGGATGCTGTGCGCCTGTCCCAGTGCGGGCTGTATCTGCAGTTTGGTTATAGTTACGCTCGTGTTGCGTTGAGTTCAGTCAATCTGTGACTGTTGTTGGTCATGCCGTTGCATGCGTTGTTGTTGAATGCCATGTTGTACGGCGTGTTAGTGGTGTGAGCTGGTATGTATGTCACCTTAGTTTTAAAATAATTAAATAAATCCTTTTCCTCGAAATGTCCGTCTCCCTGGGCACAGTTCCTATAACTGGAGTCTGGGGGAGGGGCATAGAGGGAGGAGCCAGTTCACACCCATTCAAAGTCTTATAGTGTACCCATGCCTCCTGCGGATCCCGTCTATACCCCATGGTTCTTGTAGCATCCTCTACGGACAAAGAGAAAAGGATTTACCGGTAGGTATTAAAATCCTATTTTTTCTTGGAATTTGTGATTTTATTTTTTATTTTTTTTAAACAAAGCAGATGTTTTTTTCACAGAAGTGATTGTATTTAAAAGTGTAGTTTAAGGTTAACAAAATTACAACTTTTCTGCATTGTGCAAAGTTTGGGCATATCTGGGTCATGACCTAACTGAACCTAACTAGTTTTTGCTTTCTGGAATTTTGTCATGTATGCATTAGCCTTATTTGTCATATCAAGATCTAATAGTCTTTTTAGTATGACCTTTTATACAAAAGTCTGTACATTAGGACTACATAAGTAGTCCTATGCATATACATGGCCTCCCATACTGTGACTCAGCCACTGGCTGAAAACTGTTGAATGCTTGAGTACTTCGGATCGGTTATACATTGATCTGTACGTTTTTTTTTACTCCATTCACCAGACCTAAAAAAAAAGTTCAGGGGGGTTTCCAATTACTCCCTGCCATTGACCGCGGGTAATTGTATCGCTGGGGCTATCCTATTACCCCTGATGCAGCAGGCTCCTCTCCCTAATGCTGCCACTTATTGCAGATCATTCTACAGGTCCCTCAGGTACCCGAAGCATAATTCACGATCGGGGACATAGTCGTCATTAATTGCAATTTCCACCTACCGAAAACTGATCAGCTCTAATTTGATATCCCCCCTTAGTGCATAGTGATGCACTGCAGGCAAATGTATTATCAGACGTGAATACATATTCTAATGAGTAGTGTTTAAAAATCACTCTTGTTCCGAATGGCTTCCCACCCTTCCAAGCTCCTCTCACCCTGCCATTGGGCCTACATTGTCCTGTTGTAGGTCTCTTTGGAAGAATCCCTCTATCTCCTCTAAGACTTCCCCATATTTTTCTTTCTTGTCCAATGCCCATTTCCTGCCCAGGTTAGACCTCAGAGCTTTTAGAGGTTGTTTAGACGGGGCCTCTTTCGAGTCGGACAGTTGGTGAGTGGGGGCAATATTGCATCCTTCGCTGGCATACAAGTCAATTAGAACCTACCACAGGGAGATCTTTGGCTAGACTTGCAGGTTTGCCACTTCCTTTGCTCTCTTGGCCCCTCTGGTACTCTTCATATGGCTATCAAGCCTTTTGAACTCCTGTGTGTTGGTTCCTCTCCACCCTCCCATACTATTTCTCTGCTTTATAACCTACTTCTGGAGGATGCAAGTCTCCCTCTCCCACATTTTACTAAAACATGGGACCTGGAGTTGGGTGAAGAGGTGAGGGAGACCAATTGGGTTAAAATATTTTGTTTGGCTCATGCTTGCACTCCTAGTGTTGTGGTTTGGGAGACCTAGTACAAGTTACTTTCATGTTGGTACAGGTGCCCTGACGCACTCCAAGCTGGGGATTGGCGTGCCCAAAATATGTTGGCGGTGTTCACTCGCCCCTGGCACTCCATTTCACATATGGTGGCAATGCTCCTATATCTTTTCGTTTTGGTCAGAAGTTCCAAAACTTTCCGCAATTATTATAGGAGACCGGTCCCTTCTGATCCGCTGTTCTGGTTATTTCATTTGTCCCCCGCACCCATATTGAGATATAAAAAAATCCCTGTTGTGCCATTTGAATAACACGGCTAAGGGGGGTATTTAATTGGTGTTGAATCCTCTCCGACGGAGAGGATTCAACACTCGCTATTCAATTTGCGGGCGTTTTCGACAGGTGTAGCTCGTTTTCAACAATGCCGATACTTTAAAAAAAAAAAAATTAAGTTGAATCGGCATTGTAAAACACTGGCAAATTCGACAAAATACGTGGATTCGCGGCTAATACTCCACATGTTTTCCTACAAGTCTGAATTCCCAACAAGTCGAAAAAAGCGGCACTTGACTTGAATAGGTCGAATCCAGATTCGACCTAAAAAAGTCGGAAACTGACGTTTTTCAGACGAGTCGGGAATTCCGACAGTAATTGAATAGACACCTAAATCAGTTTTTCCGGTAAGGTGGCGTTCCTCTTCTCCTCCAACGGTCAGGGACTGGTTCAGTAAAAATAGATTTTTATATGGAAATAGAAGACATTCTGTCCTCTGTGGGTGGTAATTATGCAGTATTCATGGTTCTGATGGATTGACTTTAAGGACTCAAACTTTCAGGATATAATTAAATGTCATCCCTTCTGAACCTCTCTAGGGTCCATGGCCCCTTGGTTAGAACACTGACTTGGTCCTCTTAAACTGACTGCCCTTCCACTTTTTTTGGTATGGAGATTGCTTCTGTTCTCCTTTTTGTTAGTTTTTACATGACCCGGAGCTGTTCTGTTCTTTTCTTTAACTTCTTGCTCCTCTTTCTTCTCATCCCCCCCACACCCTCCACCCCTCCTCATTTAAGCAGATTTGTTGCCTCCTTTTTTTTTTTTTTTCAATTTGTTTCTTGATTGTCTGCTACGATTGTGCTATTTTCATATTATGGTCTCTCCTTATTCTTGTTTTGTATGTAGTTTGTGATCATCATACCTGAATCACACTTTTGTCTTGTTTACCCATTCATTGAAACACCAATAAAATCAATTTGCACAAAAAAATCACCCTTGTCTCTCTGAACAAAACTGCAGTGGAAAGACTAATACCGTACCTCACATTAATGCTGCCATGTATTGCTCACCTCACACATTGAGGGGAATTCTATTATTTTTGTGCTCCCTGTTTGCAATCTCCCGTCAAGCCTGGACAACCTGTGACTATCCAGCTGTTGTGAAACTACAAGTCCCAGCATACCCTGCAAGTATCAGCTTCTCTACGTATAGGACAGTTACTGTTAACATTAATTAGCATCCATAGTGACCACGTGAAAGGTGGATAGCTATGCCTTAATACAGTGCTGCATAAGAAAAAGCAATACAATGTTAATAATGACGGATGAGAATATTCCTTAATGTGTACTTCTTTATCTACACATGCCTTGAGGTATGAAAAGGGTGTACACTTTCCCCTGAGAAGGAGGCTTGGTTTAATTAAACATGTAATCCCTTGAAAAATTGAAAGCCCTCTCATATGACCTAGAACTTGCCTATGTCTCAGGAGAGGAGCAGGGGAAACTGTGGATTCTTTACTGCTGTGTCCTTGTAATCACAATGTCTGTAAGTAAATCACTATAAGGCAGAGCTGATAAATTAAAAAATAAAATTATATATATATATATATATTTTTTTTTTACTGGGAATGTGATTTACTTTGTAACGACTGATATATATTGAACTAAAGCAAGTGGTGTAAATGCTCATAACTGTTTGTGGTGGTTAATGGCTTATATTTTCCTTGATGTCCCAAACATCATTTCAGTTTTATATTAATGCAAGTTAGTTAGAGTTACTAATTTTCTGGTTGTAGAAAGGGCAGACATCCTGTTTTGTCAGATAATGTAATACTTTGAGATACTTATTGATGTCTTCTGTAATTACATTTTTACATTTGATTTGTTCTATGCAGCATATTGGTTTTATTTTCTTTTTTACAGTTTGCATAGTCTTATAGAAACATAGGGGTATATTCAATAAGATTTGGATCCAATCCGACATGCATTTGCCGGAATGGATCCGACAACCCCTATTCAATAGAGTTACCAAATCTGACTGTCTGATTTTAGCTTAATCCGACTGTCTGATTTGGCCGATGTCCGTGCGGCTGTCTGCAGCTCCCTGTGTTTGAGAACACAGGGAGCTGCTGGAGCTGCACATCACAGCTGCCCAGTGCCGCGCTGCAGGGAAAAAGGTGCCTGGCCGGTGGGCGTCCGTCAAGGTGCCTCTCATCTGCGCTCCCCGTAGCCCGCTGCACCGCTCCCAGTCTCCTCGCCTCAATCCGACTTTTTTTTAAAGTCTAACTGAGATTGTCAGAAAGGGGTAAAAACCTGTCTGATTTGGCCCCATTTCCGACAGAAGCACATGGATCGGCGGCTGTTCCGCCGATCCACATGTTTTCCGACAAGTCTGGAGTTCTCGACTTGTCGGGAAAAACCTGCACTTCTTGAGTAGGTCGGAACATGCACCAGCCAATCAGCTCCAATATGTAAATTAACACTTAGGAGGTGATAGGCTGGTGCGTGTATCACCTTGCATTTATCACTGGTTTATCACTTCCTTATGCCATCTCCAGCTTAATACATCTGCCCCATTATTCTTTTCAGATTTATGTCCTCTTCCTTGTGCCATAAAGATCACACACATTCAGCAATAAAACTTTAAAGGTAGTGAAAGCTTGCTGCATTGTGTAATTGCATCATTGTTTGTCACTAACTTTGCATTAAAGCTCCAGTACTTCTATGGAGAAGGAATGTTCTACCCTCTTGAGAAATTTGTAGTGAAGATGTAAATTTTGATTCTTAAGAGAGTTGTCTTGTGTTTGGCAGAGACATAGGAGTGACTCCATGGTAGAGAGAGTTCAGGAATGTACTTGCCGATAGCGGTACCAGGCTCAAAACTGACTTGTTGCAGGTGGAGGAGGGGATTGTGCTTTAGTGATTCATATGCAGCTTCATCTAATTAATACTTTCTTAGAGCAAAATATTCACAGGTTATTTGTAGCTGATTGCTGATGAACATCATTTTTTTTTCTTAGTGACCACACATTTTACTGTTTCCATGGTGTGAGCTATATGGGAATTGTGAATGAACATGGACAGCCACAGGCATAGAACTAGCCAGTCAAATTATTTTGCTACGGTTTCTTTTTTCATGTGTGTAATATAAATAAACAGTAATATCAGCTGTATTCATTTTTATGACCTACTAATAAAGAAGTGATCGTTGAGAAAATTGCAGGGTTGGAAAAGTGTTGTTGGTTGTTTTTGTTCTTTTAAAAAGCCTTTTTTTTCATTAATGTTTTAATGAATTGATCAACCATGTTTTTCTACTACATGATGACTGCATATCATGTACAGGAGCAACAATTAATTGGATACAATCCCTGAACACAATATATATCATGCCATAGTTCAAATGACTGCAGTGTGTATATGCTAGAAATCATGTCATCTGGGGCTATATGAATAAAAATAAGATTTTAAACCTACCGGTAAATCTTTTTCTCGTAGTCCGTAGAGGATGCTGGGGACTCTGTAAAGACTATGGGGATAGACAGGCTCCGCAGGAGACATGGGCACTTTAAGAAAGACTTTAGGTATGGGTGTGCACTGGCTCCTACCTCTATGCCCCTCCTCCAGACCTCAGTTAGAGAAACTGTGCCCAGAGGAGACGGACAGTACGAGGAAAGGATTTTTGTTAATCCAAGGGCAAGATTCATACCAGCCACACCAATCACACCGTATAACTTGTGATAAACTACCCAGTTAACAGCATGAAAACAACATAGCATCTGTCCAAGACCGATGAAACTATAACATAACCCTTATGTAAGCAAAACTGTATACAAGTCTTGCAGAAGTAGTCCGCACTTGGGACGGGCGCCCAGCATCCTCTACGGACTACGAGAAAAAGATTTACCGGTAGGTTTAAAATCTTATTTTCTCTTATGTCCTAGAGGATGCTGGGGACTCCGTAAGGACCATGGGGATTATACCAATGCTCCCAAAACGGACGGGAGAGTGCGGATGACTCTGCAGCACCGATTGAGCAAACAGGAGGTCCTCCTCAGCCAGGGTATCAAACTTATAGAACTTTGCAAAGGTGTTTGAACCCGACCAAGTAACAGCTTGGCATAGTTGTAGTGCCGAGACCCCTCGGGCAGCCGCCCAAGACGAGCCCACCTTCCTAGTGGAATGGGCCTTAACCGATTTTGGTAACGGCAATCCAGCCGTAGAATGCGCCTGCTGAATCGTGTTACAGATCCAGCGAGCAATAGTCTGCTTTGAAGCAGGGGCGCCAACCTTGTTGGCTGCATATAGGACAAACAGTGCTTCTGTTTTTCTGACACTAGCCGTTCTGGCTACGTAAATTTTCAAAGCCCTGACTACATCAAGGGACTCTGAATCCTCCAAGTCTCGCGTAGCCACAGGCACCACATTAGGTTGGTTCATATGAAAAGATTACACCACCTTAGGCAAGAATTGAGTACGGGTCCGCAATTCCGCTCTATCCATATGGAAAACCAGATAGGGGCTTTTATGAGACAAGACCGCCAATTCCGACACTCGCCTAGCCGAAGCCAAGGCTAATAACATGACCACCTTCCAAGTGAGATATTTTAACTCACCGTTTGAAGTGGTTCAAACCAGTGCGACTTAAGGAAACTCAACACCACGTTAAGTTCCCAAGGCGCCACCGGAGGTATAAAAGGAGGCTGAATATGCAGCACTCCCTTCACAAAAGTCTGTACGTCTGGGAAAGAAGTCAATTCTTTTTGAAAGAAAATGGATAAGGCCGAAATCTGAACCTTAATGGAGCCTAATTTTAGGCCCAAATTCACTCCAGTCTGTAGGAAGTGAAGGAAACGGCCCAGATGGAATTCTTCCGTAGGAGCATTCCTGGCCTCGCACCAAGAAACATATTTTCGCCGTATACAGTGATCATGTTTAGCTGTCACGTCCTTCCTAGCCTTTATCAGCGTAGGAATGACCTCATCCGGAATGCCTTTTTCCGCTAGGATCCTGCGTTCAACCGCCTTGCCGTCAAACGCTGCCGCGGTAAGTCTTGGAACAGACAGGGCCCCTGTTGCAACAGGTCCTGTCGTAGAGGAAGAGGCCACGCATCTTCTGTGAGCATTTCCAGCAGATCCGGATACCAGGTCCTTCGTGGCCAATCTGGAACAATGAGAATTGTTCTCACTCCTCTTTCTCTGACGTCCTAGTGGATGCTGGGTACTCCGTAAGGACCATGGGGTATAGACTGGCTCCACAGGAGACTGGGCACTCTTAAAAGAAAGATTAGGTACTATATCTGGTGTGCACTGGCTCCTCCCTCTATGCCCCTCCTCCAGACCTCAGTTAGTATCTGTGCCCGGCCAGAGCTGGATGCATCGTAGGGGCTCTCCTGAGCTTCCTAGAAAAGAAAGTATTTGTTAGGTTTTTTATTTTCAGTGAGATCTGCTGGCAACAGACTCACTGCTATGTGGGACTGAGGGGAGAGAAGCAAACCTACCTGCTTGCAGCTAGCTTGGGCTTCTAAGGCTACTGGACACCATTAGCTCCAGAGGGATCGAACACAGGCCCAGTCCTCGGTCGTCCGGTCCTGGAGCCGCGCCGCCGTCCCCCTTGCAGAGCCAGAAGAACTGAAGAGAAGTTGAAAATCGGCGGCTGAAGACTCCGGTCTTCATTAAGGTAGCGCACAGCACTGCAGCTGTGCGCCATTGCTCCCTTAGCACACCACACACTCCGGTCACTGATGGGTGCAGGGCGCTGGGGGGGGGGGTGCCCTGGGCAGCAATTAGATTACCTTACTTTGCGAAAAGCACATTGGGCCTTCTTCCTCAGCACACCGGCGCCATTTTCTTTTCACAGCTCAGCTGGAAGGAAGCTCCCCAGGCTCTCCCCTGCAGTATCCTGGTACACAAAGGGTAAAAAAAGAGAGGGGGGCACATAAATTTAGGTGCAAAACTGTGTATATAAGCTGCTATAGGGGAAAAATCACTCAGTATAGTGTACATCCCTGTATTATATAGCGCTGTGGTGTGTGCTGGCATACTCTCTCTCTGTCTCTCCAAAGGGCCTGGTGGGGGAACTGTCTTCAAATAGAGCATCCCCTGTGTGTGTGGTGTGTCGGTACGCGTGTGTCGACATGTCTGAGGTAAAAGGCTCCTCTAAGGAGGTGATAGAGCGGATAAGTGTGTGGGAGGGTGTCTCCGTCAACAACGCCGACACCTGTTTGGATATGTGTAAGTGCTGAGGTAAAATTATTGCACAAAAGGTTAGGGAACAGAAAGGAAATCTACCCTGGTCTATCCCTATGTCACAGAGTCCTTCAGAGTCTCTCTATGTTCACTATCCAAAATAACAAAGTATCGACACAGAGTTTAACTCCACTGTCGACTACGATAATGCAAAGTTACAGCCAAGAGGGCTAAAAGATATTCAATATATGATTATTGGAATAAAAGATGATTTGCATATCACTGATGACTCATCTGTCCCTGACACGAGAGTACACATGTTAAGGGGAAGAATGCTGAGGTAAATTTTCCTCCTCTCATGAGGAAAAAGAGCGTGAATCTCCAGACAAGAGACGGCAGCTTCCCACAAGAGAATTCTCAGGCTGTATACTTTCCCCACTAGGGCCAGGATGTGTTGAGAATCTTCCCCTTGGGTGTCCTGTTTGCACTAGCTATTCTCAGGGACCCTGCAGATAGCGTGCACATTCTAGTAAACTACCCAGACCGGCGATTGTGTCGGCATGGGTTTATAGCGCTGTGGCAGCGTGGACAGGTACCTTATCAGCAGAGATTGAGACCCTAGTATGCATATAAATATTTTAAGATGCTGTCTTAAGTGATAGATATATAATTATAAAGCATGCCCAAAGGGACATGAGTATACTGGGTCCTAGAGACAAAAGCTATGTCGATTTCTGCTTGACGTGTCCTGTAGAATATACATTGGACAGATGATGCCGACTTAAGAGGCATATGGAAGGCTGAGGATTGTGTGGAGAAAGGTTCTCGGGCCTGGTCTCCACAGTTATAGCTGGTAATTCTGATATTTTGCCTTATATTCCTGCACAGCCTAGGAAAGCACGACATTATTAAATGCAGCTTTTCGAATAAAGAAACAAGAAAGTCTGAGGTGCATCCTTTCTTGTCAGAGCCGGGGGCAGAGGAAAGAAGCTGTACAACACAGCTAGTCCCCAGGAACAGAAGTCCTCCCCGGCCTCTACAAAAATCCACCGCATGTCGCTGGGGCTCCACAGGCGGAGCTAGGCCTGGTGGGGACACGCCTTCGTAAGTTCAGCCACAAGTGGGTTCACTCCCTGTTAGATCCCTGGGCAATAGAAATTGTATCGCAGGGATACAGGCTGGACTGTGAGAAGATGCCCCCTCACCGAGGACCCGGCGGGCTTCCCCCCAAGAGAGGGAGCCAGTGTTAACTGCAATTCGTAAATTGTATCTTCAACAGGTGGTGGTCAAGGGTCCCCTCCTTCAACAAGAGGGTGTTATTATTCGACCATGTTATAATCCCGAAACCAGACGGTTCGGTTAGACCCATATTGAATTAAAATCCCTGAACATATACCGGAAAAGGTTCAGGTTCAAGATGGAATCGCTAAGAGCGGTCATTGCATGCCTGAAATGAATCGGGACATAAGGGATGCATACTTTCGTGTCCCCATTTATCCACCTCATCAGGCGTACCTCAGAATTGCGGTACGGGATTGTCATTACCAATTTCACCAAGGTAATGGCGGATATGATGGTGCTCCTGCGGAAGCAAGGTGTCACTATTATCACATACTTGGATGATCTCCTCATAAAAGCGAGATCAAGAGAGCAGTTGCTGGACAGCGTATCACCTTCTCTGGAAGTGAAACGGCAACACGACTGGATTCTATATATTCCGAAGTCGCAGTTGGTTCCTACAGCTCATCTGCCTCGCCTAGGCATGATCCTAGACACAGACCAGAAGAGGGTTTATCTCCCGATAGAGAGAGCTCAGGAGCTCATGACACTGGTCAGGAATCCATTGAAAACCAAAACAGGTGTCAGTGCATCACTGCACTCGAGTCCTGGGAAGGATGATGGCATCATACGAGGCCATCCCCTTCGGCTGGTTCCATGCAAGGACAATGGAACTTACTGGACAAGTGGTCCGGATCACATCTTCAGATGCATCGATTAATCACCCTATCCCCCAGGGCCAGGGTGTCTCTCCTGTGGTGGCTGCGGAGTGCTCACCTTCTCGAGGGCCGCAGATTCGGCATTCTGAGGTCCTGGTGACCACGGATGCAAGCCTCCGAGGGTGGGGGGCAGTTACACAGGGAAGAAAATTCCAAGGTTTGTGGTCAAGCCAACAGACTTGCCTTCACATCAATATCCTGGAACTAAGGGCCATATACAACGCCCTAAGTCAAGCGGAGTTCCTGCTTCGCGACCAACCGGTTCTGATCCAGTCACACCGCAGGGGCTCATGTAAACCGCCAGGGCGGCACAAGGAGCATGGTGGCGAGGGTAGAAGCCACCAGAATTCTTCGCTGGGCGGAGAATCAAGTAAGCGCACTGTCAACAGTGTTCATTCCGGGAGTGGACACGACCTCCACCCGGGAAAGTGGTGACTTCATCAGGAAGTCTTCACGCAGTTTTGCAAATTGATGGAAACTGCCTCAGGTGGACTACATGGCGTCCCACCTCAATAAAAAGATAATAAAGGTTTTACGCTGGGTCAAGGGACTCTCAGGCGATAGCTGTGGTCGCACTAGTAACACCGTGGGTGTTCCAGTCGGTCTATATATTCCCTCCTCTTCCTCTCAGACCCAAGGGCTGAGAATTGTAATAAACGGAGGAGTGTGAACAATATTCTTTGCTCCGAATTGGCCAAGAAGGACTCTGTACCCGGAACTGCAAGAAATGCTCTGAGGACCCATGGCCTCTGCCTCTCAGTCAGGACATGTTGCAACAGGGACCCTGTCTGATCCAAGAATTACCGCGGCTGTGTTGGACGGCATGGCGGTTGAACGCCGGATCCTAGCGGAAAAGGGCATTCCGGATGCAGTTATTCCTACGCTGATAAAGGCTAGGAAAGACGTGACAGCAAGACTTTTTCACTGTATATGGCGAAAATAGGTTGCTTGGTGTGTGGCCGGGAAGGCCCTACAGAGGAATTCCAGGGGGGTCGATTCCTGCACTTCCTACAGTCAGGAGTGACTATGGGCCTAAAATTAGGATCCATAAAGGCCAAGATTTCGGCCCTATCCCTTTTTCTCTCAAAAAGAACTGGCTTCACTGCCTGAAGTTCGGACGTTGTTACAGGGCTGCTGCATATTCAGCCCCTTTTGTGCCTCCAGTGGCACCTTGGGATCTTAACGTGTGTTGGATTCCTAAAATCCCATTGGTTTGAGCCACTTAAGACCGTGGAGCTAAAATATCTCACGTGGAAAGTGGTCATGCTTTTGGCCTTAGCTTGGACTAGGCGTGTGTCAGAATTGGCGGCTTTGTCATGTAAAAGCCCATATCTGATCTTCCATATGGAAAGGGCAGAATGGAGGACTCGTCCCCAATTTCTCCCTAAGGTGGTATCATCGTTTCATTTGAACCAACCTATTGTGGTGCCTGCGGCTACTAGGGACTTGGAGGATTCCAAGTTGCTGGACGTGGTCCGGGCCCTGAAACTTTGTTTCCAGGACGGCTAGAGTCAGAAAAACTGACTCGCTATTTATCCTGCATGCACCCAACAAGCTGGGTGCTCCTGCTTCAAAGCAGACTATTGCTCGCTGGATCTGTAGCATCATTCAGCTTGCACATTCTGCGGCTGGACTAACGCATCCTAAATCAGTAAAAGCCCATTCCACGAGGAAGGTGGGCTCTTCTTGGGCGGCTGCCCGAGGGGTCTCGGCTTTACAACTTTGCCGAGCTGCTACTTGGTCGGGTTCAAACACTTTTGCAAAATTCTACAAGTTTGATACCCTGGCTGAGGAGGACCTTGAGTTTGCTCATTCGGTGCTGCAGAGTCATCCGCACTCTCCCGCCTGTTTGGGAGCTTTGGTATAATCCCCATGGTCCTTACGGAGTACCCAGCATCCACTAGGACGTCAGAGAAAATAAGAATTTACTCACCGGTAATTCTATTTCTCGTAGTCCGTAGTGGATGCTGGGAGCCCGTCCCAAGTGCGGACTCTCTGCAATACATGTATATAGTTATTGCTTAACTAAAGGGTTATTGTATGAGCCATCTGTTGAGAGAGGCTCAGTTATTGTTCATACTGTTAACTGGGTATAGTTACCACGAGTTGTACAGTGTGATTGGTGTGGCTGGTATGAGTCTTACCCTGGATTCCAAATCCTTTCCTAGTAATGTCAGCTCTTCCGGGCACAGTTTCCCTAACTGAGGTCTGGAGGAGGGGCATAGAGGGAGGAGCCAGTGCACACCAGATATAGTACCTAATCTTTCTTTTAAGAGTGCCCAGTCTCCTGCGGAGCCCGTCTATACCCCATGGTCCTTATGGAGTACCGTAAGAAGAAACGGAGTGAGAACAATCCTCGTTGTTCCAGATAGGCCACGACGGACCTGGTATCCAGATCTGCAGGAAATGCTCACAGAAGATCCGTGGCCTCTTCCTCTAAGAGAAGACCCGTTGCAACAGGGACCCTGTCTGTTCCAAGACTTACCGCGGCTGCGTTTAACGGCATGGCGGTTGAACGCCGGATCCTAGCAGAAAAAGGCATTCCGGTTGAGGTTCTCCCTACGCTGATAAAGGCTACGAAGGAAATAACAGCAAAACATTTTCACCGTATATGGCGTAAGTATGTGTCTTGGTGTGAGGCCAGGAATGCTCCTACGGAAGAATTCCATCTGGGCCGTTTCCTTCACTTCCTACAAACTGGAGTGGATTTGGGCCTTAAATTAGGCTCCATTAAGGTCCAGATTTCGGCCCTATCCATTTTCTTTCAAAAATAATTGGCTTCTCTCCCAGAAGTTCAGACCTTTGTAAAGGGAGTGCTGCATATTCAGCCTCCTTTTGTGCCTCCGGTGGCGCCTTGGGACCTTTAATGTGGTGTTGAGCTTCCTAAAGTCACACTGGTTTGAACCACTTAAAACGATGGAGTTGAAATATCTCACGTGGAAGGTGGTCATGTTATTAGCCCTGGCTTCGGCTAGGCGAGTGTCAGCATTAGCTGCTTTATCACATAAAAGCCCCTATCTGGTTTTCCATATGGATAGAGCGGAATTGCGAACACGACCTCAGTTCCTGCCAAAAGTGGTTTCATCCTTTCATATGAACCAACCTATTGTGGTGCCTGTGGCTTCACGGGACTTAGAGGATTCCGAGTCCCTTGATGTGGTCAGGGCTTTGAAAATGTATGTAGCCAGGACGGCTAGAGTCCGGAAAATAGAAGCACTGTTTGTTCTGTATGCGGCCAACAAGCTTGGCGGCCCTGCTTCAAAGCAGACTATTGCTCGCTGGATCTGTAACACGATTCAGCAGGCGCATTCTACTGCAGGATTGCCGTTACCTAAATCGGTCAAGGCCCATTCCACTAGGAAAGTGGGCTCTTCTTGGGCGGCTGCCCGAGGGGTCTCGGCACTACAGCTGTGTCGAGCTGCTACTTGGTCGGGTTCAAACACCTTTGCAAAATTCTATAAGTTTGATACCCTGGCTGAGGAGGACCTCATGTTTGCTCAATCGGTGCTGCAGAGTCATCCGCGCACTCCCGCCCGTTTGGGAGCTTTGATATAATCCCCATGGTCCTTACGGAGTCCCCAGCATCCTCTAGGACGTTAGAGAAAATAAGATTTTACTTACCGGTAAATCTATTTCTCGTAGTCCGTAGAGGATGCTGGGCGCCCGTCCTAAGTGCGGACTTCTTCTGCAAGACTTGTATATAGTTATTGCTTCAATAAGGGTTACGTTAGTGTTGCATCGGGCGTGAACTGATGCTATGTTATTGTCATACTGTTAACTGGGTTGTTATCACAAGTTATACGGTGTGATTGGTGTGGCTGGTATGAATCTTGCCCTGGATTACCAAAATCCTTTCCTTGTACTGTACATCTCCTCTGGGCACAGTTTCTCTAACTGAGGTCTGGAGGAGGGGCATAGAGGGAGGAGCCAGTGCACACCAGGAACTAAATTATTTCTTAAAGTGCCCATGTCTCCTGCGGAGCCCGTCTATCCCCATGGTCCTTACGGAGTACCCAGCATCCTCTACGGACTACGAGAAATAGATTTACCGGTAAGTAAAATCTTATTTTTTCCCCCCCTTGGGGAAGATTCTCACCGTATCCTGTCCTTAGCGGGAAAGGATACACCCTAAGAATCCTTTTGGGAATCTGCAGTTTCTTGTCTGGAGATTCCCAAGCCTTTTCAATAACTCGTTCATGAGATGGGGGAAAGGTTACCTAAGGTTTCTTTACCCTATACATGTGTACCCTCGTGTCAGGGACAGGGGGTTTCTCTGTGATATGCAAAACATCTTTTATTACAATAATCATATATTGAATACTATTTGCCAATTCTGTCTGTAACTTTGCATCATCGTAATCGACACTGGAGTCAGAATCCGTGTCGGCGTCAGTGTCTACTATTCTGGATAGTGGGCGCTTTTGAGACCCCAGAGGTCCCTGTGACATAGAGGAAAGGCAGGGTTTGATGCATGTACATTCCTTAGACTCAGTGCAATACATTCACATTAGCACTAAAACATTCCACATATCCAACCAGTCAGGTGTCGGTGTTGCCGACGGAGACACCACAGTCATTAACTCCACCTCCTCCCTAGGAGAGCCTTTTACCTCAGACATGCCGACACACGCTTACCGACACCCCACACACTCAGGGAATCCTCTTATCTGAAGACAGTTCCCCCCACAAGGCCCTTTGGAGAGACAGAGAGAGAGTATGCCAGCACACACCCAGCGCTATATGACCCAGGAAAAAAACACACTATGTTTACCCAGATAGCGCTGTAATCTTTATTTTTGCGCCAAATTATGTGCCCCCTCTACTTTAAAACCCTCTCACTGTGGATAAGCAGGGGAGAGTCCGGGGAGCTTCCTCTCAGCGCTGTGCTGTGGAGAAAATGGCGCTGGTGAGTGCTGAGGAAGAAGCCCCTCCCGCTCAGCGGCGGGCTTTTGTCCCGCTAAAATATATAACAAACTGGCGGGGGCTCTTTATATATACAGTGCCTAGCTGTATATATCTTCTTTCTCTATCGTCCTAAGTGGATGCTGGGGTTCCTGAAAGGACCATGGGGAATAGCGGCTCCGCAGGAGACAGGGCACAAAAGTAAAGCTTTTACAGGTCAGGTGGTGTGTACTGGCTCCTCCCCCTATGACCCTCCTCCAGACTCCAGTTAGATTTTTGTGCCCGGCCGAGAAGGGTGCAATTCTAGGTGGCTCTCATAAAGAGCTGCTTAGAGAGTTTAGCTTAGGTTTTTTATTTTACAGTGATTCCTGCTGGCAACAGGATCACTGCAACGAGGGACAGAGGGGAGAAGAAGTGAACTCACCTGCGTGCAGGATGGATTGGCTTCTTGGCTACTGGACATGAAGCTCCAGAGGGACGATCACAGGTACAGCCTGGATGGTCACCGGAGCCGCGCCGCCGGCCCCCTCACAGATGCTGAAGCAAGAAGAGGTCCAGAATCGGCGGCTGAAGACTCCTGCAGTCTTCTTAAGGTAGCGCACAGCACTGCAGCTGTGCGCCATTTTCCTCTCAGCACACTTCACACGGCAGTCACTGAGGGTGCAGGGCGCTGGGGGGGGGGCGCCCTGGGAGGCAAATGAAAACCTTTAAAAAGGCTAAAAATACCTCACATATAGCCCCAGAGGCTATATGGAGATATTTACCCCTGCCTAAATGTACTAAATAGCGGGAGACGAGCCCGCCGGAAAAGGGGCGGGGCCTATCTCCTCAGCACACGGCGCCATTTTCTGTCACAGCTCCGCTGGTCAGGAAGGCTCCCAGGTCTCTCCCCTGCACTGCACTACAGAAACAGGGTATAACAGAGAGGGGGGGCAAAATAAATGGCAATATATTAATATAAAAGCAGCTATAAGGGAGCACTTAATCATAAGGCTATCCCTGTCATATATAGCGCTTTTTGGTGTGTGCTGGCAGACTCTCCCTCTGTCTCCCCAAAGGGCTAGTGGGTCCTGTCTTCGTATAGAGCATTCCCTGTGTGTCTGCTGTGTGTCGGTACGTGTGTGTCGACATGTATGTGGACGTTATTGGTGTGGAGGCGGAGCAATTGCCAAATATGAGGATGTCACCTTCTAGGGGGTCGATACCAGAATGGATGCCTTTATTTGTGGAATTACGGGATAGCGTCAACTCGCTTAAGCAGTCGTTTGCCGACATGAGGCGGCCGGACACTCAATTAGTGCCTGTCCAGGCGCCTCAAACACCGTCAGGGGCTGTAAAACGCCCCTTGCCTCAGTCGGTCGACACAGACCCAGACACAGGCACTGATTCCGGTGGTGAAGGTGACGAATCAACCGTATTTTCCAGTAGGGCCACACGTTATATGATTTTGGCAATAAAGGAGATGTTACATTTAGCTGATACTACAGGTACCACTAAACAGGGTATTATGTGGGGTGTGAAAAAACTACCAGTAGTTTTTACCGAATCAGAAGAATTAAATGACGTGTGTGATGAAGCGTGGGGTGCCCCGATAAAAAACTGCTAATTTCAAAGAAGTTATTGGCTTTATACCCTTTCCCGCCAGAGGTTAGGGAGCGCTGGGAAACACCTCCTAGGGTGGACAAAGCGCTAACACGCTTATCAAAACAAGTGGCGTTACCCTCTCCTGAGACGGCCGCACTTAAAGATCCATCAGATAGGAGGATGGAAAATATCCAAAAAGGTATATACACACATGCAGGTGTTATACTACGACCAGCTATTGCGACTGCCTGGATGTGCAGTGCTGGGGTAGTTTGGTCAGAGTCCCTGATCGAAAATATTGATACCCTGGACAGGGACAATATTTTACTGTCGTTAGAACAAATAAAGGATGCATTTCTTTATATGCGTGATGCACAGAGAGATATCTGCACACTGGCATCACGGGTAAGTGCTATGTCCATTTCGGCCAGAAGAGCTTTATGGACACGACAGTGGACAGGCGATGCGTAGAGGAGTTATTTGGGGTCGGTCTATCGGATTTGGTGGCCACGGCTACGGCCGGGAAATCCACCTTTCTACCTCAAGTCACTCCCCAACAGAAAAAGGCACCGACCTTTCAACCGCAGCCCTTTCGTTCCTTTAAAAATAAGAGAGCAAAGGGCTATTCATATCTGCCACGAGGCAGAGGACGAGGGAAGAGACAGCAACAGGCAGCTCCTTCCCAGGAACAGAAGCCCTCCCCGGCTTCTACAAAAGCCTCAGCATGACGCTGGGGCTTCGCAAGCGGACTCGGGGGCGGTAGGCGGTCGTCTCAAGAATTACAGCGCGCAGTGGGCTCACTCGCAGGTAAATCCCTGGATCCTGTAGATAATATCTCAGGGGTACAGGTTGAAATTAGAGACAGAGCCACCTCGCCGTTTCCTGAAGTCTGCTTTACCAACGTCCCCCTCAGAAAGGGAGACGGTTTTGGAAGCCATTCACAAGCTGTATTCTCAGCAGGTGATAGTCAAGGTACCTCTTCTACAACAAGGGAAGGGGTATTATTCCACTCTTTTTGTGGTACCGAAGCCGGATGGCTCGGTAAGGCCTATTCTAAATCTGAAGTCCTTGAACCTGTACATAAAGAAGTTCAAGTTCAAGATGGAGTCACTCAGAGCAGTGATAGCGAACCTGGAAGAAGGGGACTTTATGGTATCCTTGGACATCAAGGATGCGTATCTCCACGTACCAATTACCCCTCACACCAGGGGTACCTCAGGTTCGTTGTACAAAACTGTCACTATCAGTTTCAGACGCTGCCGTTTGGGTTGTCCACGGCACCTCGGGTCTTTACAAAGGTAATGGCCGAGATAATATTTCTTCTTCGAAGAAAAGGCGTATTAATTATCCCATGCTTGGACGATCTCCTAATAAGGGCAAGGTCCAGAGAACAGCTAGAGATGGGTTTAGCACTATCTCAAGAGGTGCTAAAGCAGCACGGATGGATTCTGAATATTCCAAAATCCCAATTAATGCCGACAACTCGTCTGCTGTTCCTGGGGATGATTCTGGACACAGTTCAGAAAAAGGTTTTTCTTCCCGAAGAAAAAGCCAAGGAGTTATCTGACCTGGTCAGGAACCTCCTAGAACCAGGAAAGGTGTCTACATCAATGCACAAGAGTCCTGGGAAAAAAATGGTAGCTTCTTACGAAGCAATCCCTTTCGGCAGATTCCATGCAAAGGGATCTATTGGACAAATGGTCAGGGTCGCATCTTCAGATGCACCTGCGGATAACCCTGTCGCCGAGGACAAGGGTATCCCTTCTGTGGTGGTTGCAGGAGGCTCATCTATTGGAGGGCCGCAGATTCGGCATGCAGGATTGGATCCTGGTGACCACGGATGCCAGCCTGAGAGGCTGGGGAGCAGTCACACAGGGAAGAAATTTCCAGGGAGTGTGGTCGAGCCTGAAAAAGTCTCTTCACATAAGCATTCTGGAACTAAGAGCAATCTACAATGCTCTAAGCCAGGCGGAACCTCTGCTTCAAGGAAGACCGGTGTTGATCCAGTCGGACAACATCACGGCAGTCGCCCATGTAAACAGACAGGGCGGCACAAGAAGCAGGAGGGCAATGGCAGAAGCTGCCAGGATCCTTCGCTGGGCGGAGAATCACGTGATAGCACTGTCAGCAGTATTCATCCCGGGCGTGGACAACTGGGAAGCAGACTTCCTCAGCAGACACGACCTTCACCCGGGAGAGTGGGGACTTCATCCAGAAGTTTTCCACATGCTATTAAACCGTTGGGTAAAACCAATGGTGGACATGATGGCGTCTCGCCTCAACAAAACACTGGACAGGTATTGCGCCAGGTCAAGAGATCCGCAGGCAATAGCTGTGGACGCGCTGGTAACACCTTGGGTGTACCAGTCGGTATATGTGTTTCCTCCTCTGCCTCTCATACCAAAGGTATTGAGGATTATACGGCAAAGAGGAGTAAGACTAGTGGCTCCGGATTGGCCAAGAAGGACTTGGTACCCGGAACTTCAAGAGATGGTCACGGACGATCCGTGGCCTCTACTTCTGAGAAGGGACCTGCTTCAGCAGGGTACTTGTTTTTTTTTTCAAGACTTACCGCGGCTGCGTTTGACGGCATGGCGTTTGAATGCCAGATCCTAAAAGGAAAAGGCATTCCAGAAGAAGTCATTCCTACCTTGATAAAGGCAAGGAAGGAAGTCACCGCGAAGCATTATCGCCGTATTTGGCGAAAATATGTTGCGTGGTGCGAGCAGCGGAGTGCTCCGAGGGAGGAATTTCAACTGGGTCGTTTTCCTACATTTCCTGCAATCAGGATTGTCTATGGGTCTCAAATTGGGATCTATTAAGGTTCAAATTTCGGCCCTATCAATATTCTTCCAAAAAGAATTGGCCTCAGTCCCTGAGGTCCAGATTTTTATCAAAGGAGTACTGCATATACAGCCTCCTGTGGTGCCTAAGGTGGCACCGTGGGATCTAAATGTAGTTTTAGATTTCCTCAAATCCAATTGGTTTGAATCACTAAAGAATGTGGATTTGAAATATCTCACATGGAAAGTGACTATGTTACTGGCCCTGGCTTCGGCCGGGAGAGTATCTGAACTGGCGGCTTTGTTTTATAAAAGCCCTTATTTAATTTTCCATTCGACATAGGGCAGAGCTGCGGACGCGTCCGCATTTTCTCCCTAAGGTGGTATCAGCGTTTCACCTGAACCAGCCTATTGTAGTGCCTGCGGCTACAGACGACTTGAAGGACTCCAAGTTGTTGGACGTTGTCAGAGCCTTAAAAATATACATTTAAAGGACGGCTGGAGTCAGAAAATCTGACTCGCTGTTTATACTGTATGCACCCACCAAGTTGGGTGCACCTGCTTCTAAGCAGTCGATTGCTCGTTGGATTTGTAACAAAATTCAACTTGTACATTCTGTGGCAGGCCTGCCACAGCCTAAATCTGTTAAGGCCCATTCCGCAAGGAAGGTGGGCTCATCTTGGGCGGCTGCCCGAGGGGTCTCGGCATTACAACTCTGCCGAGCAGCTACGTGGTCAGGGGAGAACACGTTTGTAAATTTTTACAAATTTGATACCCTGGCAAAGGAGGACCTGGAGTTCTCTCATTCGGTGCTGCAGAGTCATCCGCACTCTCCCGCCCGTTTGGGAGCTTTGGTATAATCCCCATGGTCCTTTCAGGAACCCCAGCATCCACTTAGGACGATAGAGAAAATAAGAATTTACTTACCGATAAATCTATTTCTCGGAGTCCGTAGTGGATGCTGGGCGCCCATCCCAAGTGCGGATTATCTGCAATACTTGTACATAGTTATTGTTAACTAATTCGGGTTATTGTTTAGGAAGCCATCTTTCAGAGGCTCCTCTGTTATCATACTGTTAACTGGGTTTAGATCACAAGTTGTACGGTGTGATTGGTGTGGCTGGTATGAGTCTTACCCGGGATTCAAAATCCTCCCTTATTGTGTACGCTCGTCCGGGCACAGTACCTAACTGGAGTCTGGAGGAGGGTCATAGGGGGAGGAGCCAGTACACACCACCTGACCTGTAAAAGCTTTACTTTTGTGCCCTGTCTCCTGCGGAGCCGCTATTCCCCATGGTCCTTTCAGGAACCCCAGCATCCACTACGGACTCCGAGAAATAGAATTATCGGTAAGTAAATTCTTATTTTTGCCAGAAATTAAGGTTATATTGCTGCCCAGGGTGCCCCCCCTGCGCCCTCCACCCTTACAGTGACTGCCGTTTGTGTGTGCTGTGTGGGAGCAATGGCGCACAGCGTAACTGCTGTGCGTTACCTCAGTGAAGATCTGAAGTCTTCTGCCGCCTCTGAAGTCTTCTTTCTTCTCATACTCACTCGGCTTCTATCTTCCGGATCTGTGAGGAGGACTGCGTCGCGGCTCCGGGACGAACTCCAGGGTGAGACCTGTGTTCCGACTCCATCTGGAGCTAATGGTGTCCAGTAGCCTAAGAAGCAGAGCCTTGAAACTCACAGAAGTCGGTCTGCTTCTCTCTCCTCAGTCCCACGATGCAGGGAGTCTGTTGCCAGCAGTGCTCTCTGAATATAAAAAACCTAACAAAATACTTTCTTTCAGGAAACTCAGGAGAGCTCCCTGTAATGCACCCAGTCTCCTCTGGGCACAGTAGTAAAACTGAGGTCTGGAGGAGGGGCATAGAGGGAGGAGCCAGTGCACAACCATATCTAAAGTCTTTCTTAAAGTGCCCATGTCTCCTGCGGAGCCCGTCTATCCCCATGGTCCTTACAGAGTCCCCAGCATCCTCTAGGATGTAAGAGAAACCAATTTTGTACAGCCTATTATTCCTATTACATCTGAATATATGTAGATAGACTAAACCTATTAATACATACAAAGTACACTCATAGATATATGCAATTGAAAATGAGAACAAGAAGTTAATGTTAAACATTAGTCTTACTTTTTATAATTAAATAATTCTGAATTGTAATACAGAATGGAAAAGCCAAAAGCAGTTTTTAGAGTACACACACACACACACACACACACACACTCTCTCTCACACACACACACACACACACACACACACACACACACACACACACACACACACACACACTTCACACACAATGGAGGAGTCGAGCATTAACACCAGGCATGTCACTGGCATTAAACATGTTAAACAAAAAACACAATTATTTTTTTAGTATAATAGGCTTTGTTTAATAAGTCATGGCACTGTGCCAATAAAAAGAGTGTTTTTAATTAAAAAATCCATTTGGTTTAAACCAGGGGTGGCCAAACAGTTGATCGCGATCCGCCGCCCATCCACCCGAAGCCGCGCCTCTCCTGCCTGCCGCGCTGCCCCTCAGTCTGGTCTCTGGCAGTGACGGCGGAGTGTATAGCTCAAATCAGGCGCCGGTTCGTTAGCCAATCAGAGCTCGCGGACCGGCGCCTGATTTGAGATATACACGCTGCCATCACCGCCGGAGATCAGACTGAGGGGCAGGACGGCAGGCAGGAGAAGCGCGCGCTGCGTTCTCCACACACAGCACGGTGAGCAGTACTATGGGGGCATATCTGGCACTGTGGGCACATAGCACAGTGGGGGCATATATGTATCTGGCACTGTGGGGGCAGATCTGTATCTGGCTCTGTGGGGGCAAATCTGTATCTGGCACTGTGGGGTCATATCTGGCACTGTGGGGGCATATCTGTAATCTGGCACTGTGGGGGAATATCTGGCACTGTGGGGGCATATCTGGCACTGTGGGCACATGGCACTGTGGGGGCATATGTGTTTGAGGTTTTTACCTGTGGGGGCCAATGTGTTGTTTTGTGTGAGACAGTCATTACACTCTGTGCAGCAAGGCTACGTCCCTTTTTTTGTTATACCACGCCCACTTTTTATTATACCATGCCCACTGTTTTGTTATGCCATGCCCCTTTTTTGGGACGCGCACCTGCAGCGCGCGCTATTATTCCACCTAGGTAGATCACAAAAGCTTTTCAGCTTTCAAAGTAGATCGCCGACTCCAAAAGTCTGGCCACCCCTGGTTTAAACCATCGTAATTGAAACCAGCCAACCCTGGAGAATTATTAACTTAAGGAAGCAAATGTGCATTCAGTAGGCCTTTTCTGATGTATGCTGCTATAATGTACAGTAGCCCTTAGTCCAAGCTCTCCTAATGGATTCAATTTAAATTATGAGGTTTAAGAATTTACAAGCAAAGTTAGAAATGCCACAAAACATACCCTCTTAAGCAGCGGTGGCCAACCCGCGGCTATTTCATCTGCCGCATGCGTCTCAGGCGGCTCCTGGCCACCGCTGCCCGGCACATACACTTGTCTCCGGCGACGGTGTCACTCTTCAATTCAGCATTGATCAGTGAGCCAATCAGAGCTCGCGGACCGGCGCCTAATTGAAGAGAGAGACTGCCGCCGGAGAGTGAGAGGCAGGAGAGGCGTACACTGCGCTCTCCTCCCCTCACAGACAGCAGCAGCAGCACCACGGGGAAAGGTGTATGTATATCTGGCACTGGGGGGCATAGCTGGCACTGTGGGGACATGTATATCTGGCACTTGGGGGCATAGCTGGCACTGTGGGGACATATATATCTGGCACTGGGGGTGTAGCTGGCACTGGGGGGACATGTATATTGGCACTGTGGGAGCATGTGTATCTGGCACTGGGGGCATATCTGGCACTGTGGGGACATGTGAATCTGGCACTGTGGGGACATGTGAATCTGGCACTGTGAGCATATATGTATCTGCCAAAGTGAGGCATATATATATTTGGCACTGTGGGGCATCTGTGTACTTGGCACTGTGGGGGCATATATGTATCTGGCACTGTGGGGGCATATATGTATCTGGCACTGTGGGGACATATGTTTCTGGCAGTGTGGAGGCACCCATTTGGCATTTTTATATGTATGTGGCACTGTACAGGGGCATTATATGTATGTGGCACTGTACAACATGACTAAAAATGGAGTTATGACACAAGGTCATACTCCTACAAACGTCATACCAAAAGGTGTGCGCACAAAAATGGGGTTGGCTTTGTGAAAACTAGGCCACACCCCCATTTTTCGCGCGCGCGCCTTTGGCACTCTCATGATACTGGCTCTTGCCCTTGACTACAGATCTTTTCTGGCTCTTTGCCTCTGATTGGTTGGCCACCCCTGCTCTTAAGTATAAACGTTAAATAGGTGGTGCCAGGCCTTATAGTATAATTTTGCCTTGTAAAAATCAGTTGGTGTTAGGAACATAATCCTTTTTGCTAATAGTCTGCTAAATTTGCTAAAGCCTTTTAGACTAATAGTTTAACGTAAACATTTTTTTGTTTTTTATTCTTTTTTTAGACCAGCGTACGTGTGACCACAATGGATGCGGAACTGGAGTTCGCAATCCAACCAAACACCACCGGAAAACAGCTCTTTGATCAAGTGAGTAGTTTTGATTGTAACTATAACTAATTATAAAGAATTTGGGCTACTAAACATAAGGTAGACAACTTATGGTATCATACAAAAAGTTATGAAAAAGATCATATAAAAGCTATTTGTGGATAGTAATATATAATTTAATACAAACTTAATTCCTCTAGTTGTCAAATCACATCTTTGTTACATCTGAAATAGGTATGAGACATTTAAAGAGATTAACCAAAAAACATTGTTTAGTTTTAAGCATTGGTTGGGGAACACAGATAGTTTCCGATGTTTCTATTTTGAAGTAAACTGCTGTAGCTGCTTAACACCCCAAGCTAGGGATTTAAACAATAAACAACCTACAGTATATCATATTCATACACTTAATTTGTGAGCTATTGGTTGTAGTGTAATTTGTGTACCTTGTCAGTTAGTTACATCCCCCTGAATGTAAAACACTCATTGCTCAGTATGCTAGACATGGAACTCAAACTCTCAATCTCATGTAGTACAGTCAGACACCTAAAATAGAGGAGTTTATTCCTGCGTAGGAAGCATGGTTTCTAATTATATGAAGTTAGTTGTAATTATCAGTTTAAACTATTGCAGCTAACATCTGTGTAGTTTGCAACCAAACACTTTTTTTTTTTTTTTTTTAAACTACTCCTGTCTTCTCTGACCATTTTACAGTATACCCCTTCTCAGAGATACCCCATCTCTGCTCATTTGTCTGTAGATTGGTTCAATGAAGCATATCCTCTTGCCAGCATCACCTGGTTTGAACTCTGTAGTGCAGTTAACCTCTATCCTGGGGATGTTGGCAAGATAATGCTTCAGGATGGAATGGTGTTGAACACCACACACACACCTATGATGGAAAGAAATGCAGTAAAGGTACTGTAAGGGCAGTTTACATTCTATTCGAGACTGTGTACACTAGTACATATAGAACTATATTGTGTCTTTTGCAGATTAACCCTCCAGTAGTGCCGCCAAGTTAAGTGACACTAACGCTGATACTGGGTTTGTGAGACCCATTTGGATTTTTGCATTGTTTTAGGAACCCTATGGATATTGATCAGGAATGGAAATAAAAACCCCTTGTTAATCTCCAACTATTGACTGTTTTATTAATTCACCTAGGAAACATTATTTTCTCTGACGTCCTAGTGGATGCTGGGTACTCCGTAAGGACCATGGGGAATAGACTGGCTCCGCAGGAGACTGGGCACTTCTTTAAAGAAAAGATTAGGTACTACATCTGGTTTGCACTGGCTCCTCCCTCTATGCCCCTCCTCCAGACCTCAGTTAGAATCTGTGCCCGGCCTGAGCTGGATGCACTTAGTGGGCTCTCCTGAGTTCACTATAAAGAAAAGTATTTGTTAGGTTTTTTATTTTCAGTGAGATCTGCTGGCAACAGACTCACTGCTTCGTGGGACTTAGGGGAGAGAAGCAAACCTACCTGCTTGCAGCTAGCTTGTGCTTCTAGGCTACTGGACACCATTAGCTCCAGAGGGATCGAACACAGGGCCCGACCTCGATCGTCCGTTCCCGGAGCCGCGCCGCCGTCCCCCTTGCAGAGCCAGAAGACGGAAGAAACCGGAGGAAATCGGCGGGTGAAGACTTCTGTCTTCAATAAGGTAGCGCACAGCACTGCAGCTGTGCGCCATTGCTCCCACAGCACACCACACGCTCCGGTCACTGGTGGGTGCAGGGCACTTGGGGGGGGCGCCCTGGGCTGCAATTAATATACCTTTTGGCAATAAAAAGCACACAATACAGTGTTTAAGATGTATATGTGCAGAAACCCCCGCCATTAACGTTATAAAAAGCGGGAGAAGCCCGCCGTTGAAGGGGCGGGGCTATCTCCCTCAGCACAGCCAGCGCCATTTTCTCTTCACAGCTCAGCTGGAAGGACGCTCCCCAGGCTCTCCCCTGCAGTATACACTACAGAGAGGGTAAAAAAGAGAGGGGGGGGCACATAAATTTAGGCGCAAATTGTGATATAAGCAGCTATAGGGGGAAAATTCACTTTGTGTATAGTGTATATCCCTTTGTTATATAGCGCTCTGGTGTGTGCTGGTATACTCTCTCTCTGTCTCCCCAAAGGACTTTGTGGGGTCCTGTCCTCAGTCGGAGCATTCCCTGTGTGTGTGTGCGGTGTGTCGGTACGGCTGTGTCGACATGTTTGATGAGGACGCTTACGTGGAGGCGGAGCAGGTGCCGATAAGTGTGATGTCGCCCCCTGCGGGGCCGACACCTGAGTGGATGGATATGTGGAAGGTATTAACAGACAGTGTCAACTCCTTGCATAAAAGGTTCGATGACGCAGCTTTGGGACAGCCGGCATCTCAGCCCGCGCCTGCCCAGGCATCTCAGAGGCCAACAGGGGCTCAAAAACGCCCGCTACCTCAGATGGCAGACACAGATGTCGACACGGAGTCTGACTCCAGTGTCGACGAGGATGAGACAAATGTACAATCCACAAGGGTCATCCGATGTATGATTACGGCAATGAAAAATGTGTTGCACATTTCTGACATTAACCCGGTTACCACAAAAAAGGGTATTATGTTTGGGGAGAAAAAGCAGCCAGTGACTTTTCCCCCATCTGATGAGTTAAATGAAGTGTGTGAAGAAGCGTGGTGTTCCCCAGATAAGAAACTAGTGATTTCTAAGCGGTTACTAATGGCGTACCCTTTCCCGCCAACGGATAGGTTACGCTGGGAGACATCCCCTAGGGGTGGACAAGGCGCTCACACGCTTATCAAAAAAGGTGGCACTGCCGTCTCAGGATACGGCCGCCTTAAAGGAGCCTGCAGATAGAAAGCAGGAGGCTATCCTGAAGTCTGTGTATACACACTCAGGTACTATACTGAGACCTGCTATTGCTTCAGCATGGATGTGTAGTGCTGCAGCAGCATGGTCTGATTCCCTGTCAGATAACATTGATTCCCTTGACAGAGATACTATTTTGCTAACTATAGAGAATATTAAAGACGTAGTCTTATATATGAGAGATGCACAGAGGGACATTTGCCGGCTGGCATCTAGAATTAATGCAATGTCCATTTCTGCCAGGAGAGTGTTATGGACTCTGCAGTGGACAGGTGATGCTGATTCTAAAAGGCACATGGAAGTTTTGCCTTATAAGGGTGAGGAATTGTTTGGGGACGGCCTCTCGGACCTCGTGTCCACAGCAACAGCTGGGAAGTCGACTTTTTTACCTCAGGTCCCCTCACAGCCTAAGAAAGCACCGTATTATCAAGTACAGTCCTTTCGGCCTCAGAAAGGCAAGCGGGTCAGAGGCGCGTCCTTTCTGCCCAGAGGCAGGAGTAGAGGGAAAAAGCTGCACCAGACAGCCAGTTCCCAGGAACAAATATCCTCCCCTGCTTCCACTAAGTCCACCGCATGACGCTGGGGCTCCACAGGTGGAGCCAGGTGCGGTGGGGGCCCGTCTCCGGAACTTCAGCGACCAGTGGGTTCGCTCACAGGTGGATCTCTGGGCTCTACAGGTATCTCAGGGATACAAGCTGGAGTTCGAGACGTCTCCCCCTCGCCGTTACCTCAAATCAGCCTTGCCTGCTACTCCCAAGGAAAGGGAGGTAGTACTGGCGGCAATTCACAAGCTGTACCTCCAGCAGGTGATAATCAAAGTTCCTCTCCTTCAACAGGGACGAGGTTACTATTCCACAATGTTTGTGATACTGAAACCAGACGGTTCGGTGAGACCCATTCTAAAATTGAAATCCTTGAACACTTATATAAGGAAGTTCAAGTTCAAAATCGAATCGCTCAGGGCGGTTATTGCAAGCCTGGAAGAGGGGGATATTATGGTGTCACTGGACATCATGGATGCTTACCTACATGTCCCCATTTACCCACCTCACCAGGAGTACCTAAGGGTTGTGGTACAGAACTGCCATTACCAATTCCAGACGTTGCCGTTTGGTCTGTCCACGGCACCGAGGGTGTGTTCCAAGGTAATGGCCAAAATGATGATACTCCTTCGAAAGAAGGGAGTTATAATTATCCCGTACTTGGACGATCTCCTTATAAAGGTGAGGTCCAAGGAGCAGTCGTTGATCGGAGTAGCACTATCTCAGGAAGTGCTACAACAGCACGGCTGGATTCTGAATATCCCAAAGTCGCAGCGGGTACCTATGACGCGTCTGCTGATATTGGGCATGTTTCTGGACACAGAACAGAAGAAGGTGTTTCTCCCGGAGGAGAAGGCCAAGTAGTTGTCATCTCTGGTCAGAGACCTCCTAAAACCAAAACAGGTGTCTGTACATCATTGCACGCGAGTCCTGGAAAAGATGGTAGCTTCTTACGAAGCAATTCCCTTCGGCAGGTTCCATGCAAGGAACTTTCAGTGGGACCTGTTAGACAAGTGTGGATCGCATCTTCAGATGCATCGGCTGATCACCCTGTCCCCGAGGGCCAGGGTGTCTCTGCTGTGGTGGCTGCAGAGTGCTCATCTTCTCGAGGGCCGCAGATTCGGCACTCAGGACTGGGTCCTGGTGACCACGGATGCAAGCCTCCGAGGTTGGGGAGCAGTCACTAAGGGAAGAAACTTCCAAGGACAATGGTCGAGTCTGGAGACTTCCCTACACATAAATATTCTGGACCTAAGGGCCATTTACAATGCCCTAAGTCAAGCAGAACCCCTGCTTCAAAACCAGCCGGTGCTGATTCAGTCAGACAACATCACGGCTGTCGCCCATGTAAACCGACAAGGCGGCACAAGAAGCAGGATGGCGTTGGCAGTAGCCACAAGGATTCTCCGATGGGCGGAGTATCACGTGCTAACACTGTCAGCAGTGTTCATTCCGGGTGTGGAAAACTAGGAAGCAGACTTCCTCAGCAGGCACGACCTCCACCCGGGAGAGTGGAGACTTCATCCAGAAGTCTTCACGCAGATTGTGAACCGTTGGGAACGGCCACAGGTGGACATGATGGCGTCCCGCCTCAACAAAAAGCTAAAAAAGTATTGCGCCAGGTCAAGAGACCCTCAGGCGATAGCTGTGGACGCACTAGTGACACCGTGGGTGTACCAGTTGGTTTATGTGTTCCCTCCTCTTCCTCTCATACCCAAGGTACTGAGGATAGTAAGTAAGAGAGGAGTAAGAACTATACTCGTAGTTCCGGATTGGCCAAGAAGAACTCGGTACCCAGAACTACAAGAAATGATCTTGGAGGTCCCATGGCCTCTGTCTCTCAGACAGGACCTGTTACTGCAGGCGCCTGTCTGTTCCAAGACTTACCGCGGCTGCGTTTGAAGGCTTGGCGGTTGAACGCCGGATCCTAACGGAAAAGGGCGTTCCAGATGAAGTGATTCCTACGCTGTTAAAGGCTAGGAAAGACGCTGCCCGAAGTTCAGACGTTGTTAAGGGAGTGCTGTATGTTCAGCCCCTTTTGTGCCTCCAGTGGCACCTTGGGATCTCACTGTAGTGTTGGATTTCCTAAAATCACATTGTTTTGAGCCACTTCATACCGTGGAGTTGAAGTATCTCACGTGGAAAGTGGTCATATTTTTGGCCTTGGCTTCGGCTAGGCGTGTGTCAGAATTGGCGGCTTTGTCATGTAAAAGCCCTTATCTGATCTTCCATATGGACAGGGCAGAATTGAGGATTCGTCCCCAATTTCTCCCTAAGGTGGTATCAGCGTTTCATTTGAACCAACCTATTGTGGTGCTTGCGGCTACTCGGGACTTGGAGGCCTCCAAGTTGCTGGGTGTAGTCCGGGCCCTGAAAATCTATGTTTCCAGGACGGCTAGAGTCAGAAATACTGACTCGCTGTTTATCCTGCATGTACCCAACAAGCTGGGTGCTCCTGCTTCTAAGCAGACTATTGCTCGCTGGATCTGTAGCACGATTCAACTTGCACATTCTGCGGCTGGACTGCCGCATCCTAAATCAGTCAAAGCCCATTCCACGAGGAAGGGGGCTCTTCTTGGGCGGCTGCCCAAGGGGTCTCGGCATTACAACTTTGCCGAGCTGCTACCTGGTCGGGGTCAAACACGTTAGCAAAATTCTACAAGTTTGATACCCTGGCTGAGGAGGACCTTGAGTTTGCTCATGCGGTGCTGGAGAGTCATCCGCAGTCTCCCACCCGTTTGGGAGCTTTGGTATAATCCCCATGGTCCTTACGGAGTACCCAGCATCCACTAGGACGTCAGAGAAAATAAGATTTTACTCACCGGTAAATCTATTTCTCGTAGTCCGTAGTGGATGCTGGGAGCCCGTCCCAAGTGCGGAATTCTGCAATACTTGTATATAGTTATTGCTTAACTATAGGTTTTTTTTGTTCTGAGCCATTAGTTTAATGAGGCTCAGTTGTTATTCATACTGTTAACTGGGTATAGTTATCACGAGTTGTACGGTGTGATTGGTGTGGCTGGTATGAGTCTTACCCTGGATTCCAAATCCTTTCCTTGTAATGTCAGCTCTTCCGGGCACAGTTTCCCTAACTGAGGTCTGGAGGAGGGGCATAGAGGGAGGAGCCAGTGCACACCAGATGTAGTACCTAATCTTTTCTTTAAAGAAGTGCCCAGTCTCCTGCGGAGCCCGTCTATTCCCCATGGTCCTTACGGAGTACCCAGCATCCACTACGGACTACGAGAAATAGATTTACCGGTGAGTAAAATCTTATTTATTGCATTTCCTGTCCAGTATTTTTTAAGCATTCCTCACGCATAATTTTTGCATTCCTGCTTCGTGGGACTTGGTGGGGAATGGGGTGGGGGGACGGCCCAACCTCCTATAGGGTTAATGGTCCCGTTCCCCGCTGACAGGACACTGAACTCCTGAGGGAACCATTCGCAAGCCCCACCATGGCGAGCATACATTCCCGCAGCACCCCGCCACCCCTAGAAGAATGGTGAGTACTATTCTGCAGGCTGTGTCTCCAGGCTCAGATAAGCATTGCTGCACTGCTATGAGTGGCGACCTGTGCCGTTTTTAAACAACTACCCACACTGGCACAGCGCTTACAGGGGCTTTGACCCACTGTTAAGCACCAAAATTACCTCAGCCAGTATAAAAAAAAATGGGAGGACCGCGCGCCATTGATGGGGCGGGGCTTCACTATGAGCGGATCAGCAGCTCACCAGCGCCATTTTCCCTCTGCAGCTTACACAGACAGACTGGCAGGGAAGCAAAGCTTCTCCACAAGGACTCCAGATTACCTCAGCAGTACCAGGGGGTCATAGCAAGGGTGGGGAGCAATATTAGAATACTAAGCCCCTATTAAGGGTACTTAGTTTGCAACCCAGCTAAGCTTGGCATTAGCTATGAAGGCGCGGTGTGGCTGGCTCCATCATACACTGTGTCTCCCTAGAGGGCTCTGTGTGGGTTAACTGTGCTTTTAACCTTTCTCCTATGTGAGTGTTCTTTCACACTTTACAGTGTCAAAGGAGTGTGTCTCATGCACGGCAGAGTGTTTTTCTTCCCCAGTGGGATCACTGCAATGTACTCAGGATAGTACTCATTCTCAGGCTAGTGGATCCGAACCAGCATTGTTGGATTCATTAAAAGGGATGATCTCAAATATTTTACATAAATTGTCCAAAAATGAGAAAGAGACGCAATACTTAAGTCTGTGGATGACCTGATGAATAGAGATTCAATGTCCATACCAGCGTCTCCGACCCCTACCATTTGTCCACAAAAGAGTACACTGCCCCAAATCCTGCAGGCTGACACTGATGATGTGTCAGATACAGGGGAGGGTGAGGTGGACTCGGGAGGTGGGGATGCAGCTCTGTCACAAGGAATAGAGGCCCTGATAGAAGCTATTAGAGACGTCCTGCACATTCCTTACAAAGTGACAGGAAGAAGAGGAATCTTATGTTAATGTAAAAAAGAAATCCTCTGCTACTTTCCCTGCATTTAAGGAATTTAAATTCCCTATTTGAAGAAACTTGGATTAATCCTGACAAGAAGTTTCAGATTATTAAAAGGTTACTGCATCCTTCCCTTTTCCTCAGGATGATAGGAAATAAATGGGAAAACCCACCGATTGTTCATGTATCGGTATCTCTGTTGTCACGTAAGATAATCTTACCTGTCCCGGGGGCAGCCTCCTTAAAGGACATGGCTGACCGCAAGAGTCAGACCACTCTCAAATCCCTGTACACAGCTGCAGGGGTGGCTCAAATACCCACTATAGCTTGTCCATGGATCACTAGGGCCATTGCAAAATGGTCAGGTGACCTAATTGAGGGGGTTAGACTCCTTATCCAGGGGGGAGATAGTTTTACTCCTACAACATATACAGGCCATAAGAGAGAGGCGTGCTCCATGCACACACCACGGCCATGGCAGTGTCAGCACGCAGCGGCCTATGGCTACGTCAGTGGACTGCGGGTTCCAGAAAAGGTGTGGAAAGCCAACCATTCACAGGTGAGGCCCTGTTTGGAGATGAACTGGATACATGTATATCCAAGGCTACGGCGGTTAAGTCTACATACCTTCCTTCCGCAGCCCCCCCAGCTAGGAAGACCTACTCTGCTCCAACTCTGCAGTCCTTTTGGACAGCAAATTTTAAAAATAAAACCAAAGCTGCTTCTACAGCCTTCAAAGACAATAGAGGTCAACCCAGAAAACAAGCAACTGCAGGTTCACGGAAACAGAACTCGGGTTCTGTTTCCTCAAAGTCTTCAGCATGACTGTGGACCGCACTGCCTGGAAGACAGATTTCGGTCACATATGGGCAACATCATGCCAGGATCCCTGGGTAAAAGAGCTAATCGCCCAGGGGTACAGACTGGAGTTTCAGCAACTCCCACCTCAGATTCTTCAAATAAGGTTAACCAGCTTCTCAGGAGGCAAGTATAATTTTACAGGATGCAATTCAAAACCTGGTACAGACTCAGGTCATTGTTCCAGTTCCACCTCAGCTACAGAACAAAGGTTATTATTCTAACCTGTTTGTGGTACCGAAAGCGGATGGTTCGGTAAAACCCATTTTAAACCTCAAGTCACTGAACCTGTATTTACGGGTGTTCAAATTCAAGATGGAGTGTCTGAGAGCGGTGGTCTCAGGTCTGGAGGAAGGGGAATTCTTGGTGTCTCTGTATATCAAGGATGCGTACCTTCATATCTCAATCTGGCCACCTGATCAAGCTTATCTAAGGTTTGCATTACAGGACTGTCACTACCAGTTCCAGGCCCTGCCATTTGGCCTCTCCACGACACCGAGGGTGTTCACCAAGGTAATGGCAGAGATTGTTTCTCCTCCGCAAACAGGGAGTGAACATAATCCCGTACCTGGACGATCTGCTGATAAAAGCACCATCCAGGGAGCGGTTGTCGGACAACATTGCCCTCTCAACTCGACTACTCCGTGATCACGGGTGGATTCCGAACCTACCAAAATCTCACCTGGAACCAACACGGGGGCTTCTGTTCCTGGAGATGATACTGGATACGGAGAACAGAAGGTATTCCTTCCATTGGAAAAGGCATTTGTAACCCATGGTTATGGTTGATAGTGCGGGATGTTCTAAAAACAACCTGGATATCGGTGCATCTATGCATTCACCTTCTGGGAAAGATGGTAGCTACTTTGAGGCGCTGCAGTACGAAAGGTTTCACGCAAGGTCCTTGCAGCTGGATCTGTTGGACAAATGGTCCGGATCGCATCGCCACATGCACCAGAGGATAAGTCTGTCTCCAAGAGCCAGGATTTCTCTTTTGTGGTGGCTTCAGACTTGTCACCTGACCAAGGGCCGAAGGTTCGGGATTCAAAATTTGATTATGCTAACCACAGACGCAAGCCTCAGAGGTTGGGGAGCAGTCACCCAAGGGGAAGACTTCCAAGGAAAATGGTCAAGTCAGGAAACCATTCTTCTGATCAACATTCTGGAACTAAGGGCCATATACAATGCCCTTCTGCAGGGATCAGATCTTCTTCAAGATCAGGCCATCCAGGTTCAGTCGGACAATGTGATGGCAGTAATGTACATAAACCGACAGGGCGGAACAAAGACCAGAGCTGCAATGTCAGAGGTAACAAGGATTCTCCTCTGGACAGAAAGACACGGTGTGGCGTTGTCCGCAATCTTAATTCCAGGAGTAGACATCTGGGAAGCAGACTTCCTCAGCAGACACGACCTCCACCCAGGAGAGTGGGGCCTTAACCCGGAAGTGTTCGGGTGCTTGACACGTCGGTGGGGAATTCCACAGATCATCATGATGGCCTCTCGTCTCAGCAAGAAACTTAGGCGGTATTGTTCCAGGTCGAGAGACCCACAGGCAGTGGCGGTGGACGCTCTGGTGACTCCATGTGTTTACCAGATGGTATATGTGTTTCCACCACTTCCATTGGTCCCAAGAATTCTCAAAAGAATAAAAAGGGAAAAGGTCAAGCAATTCTCATTGCTCCGGATTGTCCGAGAAGGGCTTGGTACTAGGATCTACAAGGAAATGCTCCTGGAGGATCTGTGGCTTCTACCTCTTCGAGAGGATCTTCTGCAACAGAGTCCGTTCGTCTATCAAGACTTACCGCGGCTACATTTGCCGGCATGGAGGTTAAACGTCAAATCCTACTCTGGAAAGACATTCCGGACAGGGTAATTCCTACCTTGATCCAAGCCAAAGAAGGGCTTACTTCTAAACATTACCACCGTATTTGGAGAAAATATGTCTCTTGGTGTGAAAACAGGAAATTTCCTGTGGTGGAGTTTCAACTGGGAAGTTTTCTGCTTTTTCTGCAGTCAGGTGTGGATGTGGGCCTACACCTGGGCTCTATAAAAGTCCAGATTTCGGCCTTATCCATTTTCTTCCAGAAACAGTTGGCTTCCCTCCCTGAGGTTCAGACGTTTTTGAAGGTGTTCTGCACATTCAACCACCCTTTGTGCCTCCCACGGCACCTTGGGTTCTCAACGTGGTGTTGCAGTTTCTACAATCTGAATGGTTTCATGCTTTACAGGAGGTTGACGTAAAGTTTCTTACGTGGAAGACCGTAACACTGTTGGCCTTGGCTTCTGCAAGACGTGTGTCGGAATTGGGGGCGTTGTCTCATAAGAGCCCCTATTTGATTTTTCATGAAGATAGAGCTGAACTCAGAACTTGTCAGCAATTTCTTCCAAAGGTGGTGTCTGCGTTTCATATCATCCAACCTATTGTGGTCCCGGTGGTTACCGACACCTCTACTACTTCAGAGTCCCTGGATGTTGTGAGGGCTTTGAAAATCTATGTGAAGCGGACAGCGCGTCATAGAAAATCGGACTCGCTGTTTTGTGCTCTTATGATCCCAATAAAATTGGGTGTCCTGCTTCAAAAGCAGTCTATTGCTCGCTGGATCACGCTTACTATCCAGCATACTTACTCTAGGGCAGGTTTGCCGGTTCCTAAATCTGTACAGGCCCACTCTACTAGGTCGGTGGGTTCTTCCTGGGCGGCTGCCCGGGGTGTCTCGGCTTTATAGCTCTGCCAAGCGGCTACTTGGTCAGGTTCGAACACGTTTCCTAAGTTCTACAAGTTCGATACTTTGACCTCTGAGGACCTTCAGTTTCGTCAATCAGTTCTGCAGGAACCTCAGCACTCTCCCAACCAATTTGGGAGCTTTGGTACGTCCCCATGGTACTAAATGGACCCCAGTATCCTCTAGGACGTAAGAGAAAATAGGATTTTAATTACCTACCGGTAAATCCTTTTCTCGTAGTCTATAGAGCAGGGATGGGGAACCTTCGGCCCTTCAGCTGTTGTTGAACTATACATCCCAGCATGCCCTGCAACAGTTTTAGCATGGCCAAATAGCAAAACTGTAGCAAGGCATGCTGGTATGTGTAGTTCAACAACAGCTGGAGGGCCGAAGGTTCCCCATTCCTGCCGTAGAGGATACTGGGCGCCCGCCCGGTGCTTTGTGTTTTCCTGCGCTGTTACTTGGTTACGTTTTGTTGTTGGTTCAGCTGTTGCTGTCCCTCGTTAAGTTTGGTTAGCATGGATTTCCTCTTGTTTGTGTGCTGGTTCGAATGCAACAGCAAGTACAAGGTTACTACTCCAGTCTGTTCGTTGTGCCAAAACCAGACTGGTCTGTGATGCCAATTTTGAATCTGAGGTCTTTGAATCCTTACCTAAAGGTATTCAAATTCAAGATGGAATCTTTGAGAGCAGTGATCGCAGGCCTGGAACATCAGGAATTCCTAGTGTCCCTGGATATCAAGGACGCCTACCTCCATATCCCAATTTGGCCTCCTCATCACGCCTATCTGAGGTTCGCCCTGCTGAAAGATCACTACCAGTTCCAGGCGTTACCCTTTGGCCTGTCTACAGCTCCGAGGGTGTTCATGAAGGTGATTTGGCGAAATGATGTTCCAGCTCAGGGTCCAGGGGGTCAACATGGTCCCTTACCTGGACGATCTCCTACTGCTCCATGTAGATTGCACTATCCAACGTCTGTCACACCACGGGTGGATCCTCAATCTACAGAAGTCCCACCTGGACCTATCTCAGTGGCTCCTGTTTCTGGGAATGCTACTGGATAATGTAGCGCAGAAAGTGTTCCTCCCAGAGGACAAACTCCCCAGGAAATGATTCGCATGGTTCTCCGTCCGACTCGAGTTTCCATTCATATTTGCATAAGATTGTTGGGAAAGATCGTAGCCTCGTACGAGGCCATTCAGCATGGAAGGTTCCATGCCAGACTCTTTAAATTGGACATCCTGAACCAGTGGTCTTGTTCCCATCTTCAGGTGCACCGAATGATTCAACTGTCACCCCAGGCCAGGATTTCACTCCTGTGATAGCTAGAGTCTTCCAATCTCCGGGAGGGTCGACGCTTCGAGATTCAGGATTGGATCCTCCTCACGACGGATGCAAGTCTGAGGGGGTGGGGGGCTGTCACCCAAGGGGTGCAATTCCAGGGCAGGTGGTCTGCCCAAGAGGCCCTACTTCCGATCAACATCCTGGAACTTCGTGCAATCTACAATGCTCCGATTCAGGCTTCCCTTCTGCTCTGGGATCAGGCAATCCAGGTCCAGTCTAACAACTCCACGGACGTGGCGTACATCAATTGACTAGGAGGGACAAAAAGCAGGGCCTGCATGCGAGAAGTATCAAGAATACTTCTCTGGGCGGAAAGAAATGCAAGAGCACTGTCCACATCTTCATTCCGAGAGTAGACATCCTGAGTCGCCACAATCTCTACCCAGAGGAGTGGGGCCTACAGCCTCAGGTGTTTAAACAGATCATTGACCGCTGGGGTTGCCCCCAGATCGACATGATGGTGTCACGCCTCAACAAGAATCTTTGCTGCTATTGCTCGCAAACCTGAGACCCTCAGGCGTGCGCAGGCGATGCACTGACGTCACCTTGGCCTTACCAGCTGGTCTACGTATATTTCCTCCGATTCCATTGAGCCCAAGGGTGCTCAAGAGGATCCGGCATCAAGGAGTACAAGCAATTCTGCTTGCCCCGGATTGGCCCCGGAGAGCGTGGTACGCGGATCTTCTGTACATGTCCGTCGAAGACCCTTGGCTTCTACCACTCAGAAGGGATTTTCAACAAGGACCATTCGTCTACCCGGACTTATGGCGGCTTCGTTTGACGGCATGGAAGTTGAGCGGAACATACTAGTTCACAAGGGATTTTCCAAAAAGGTCATTGCCACTATGGTGCAAGCCAGGAAACCTGTGACGTCAAAACACTATCGTATATCTGGCGGAAAATATGTTTCCTGATTTGAGGAGCGCACATATCCATCTGCCGATTTTCACTTGGGAAGATTTCTTCATTTCCTGCAGGCTGGAGTGGATCAAGGCTTATGTCTGGGATCCATTAAGGTTCATATTTCAGCTCTTACAATTTTCTTCTAAAAGAAGTTGGCTCTACTGCCTGAAGTTCAGACCTTCTTGCAAGGGGTGCCTCACATACAACCTCCGTTTGTGCCGCCTATGAAACTTTGGGATTTGGATGTGGTATTACGATTTCTGCAGTCCTCCTGGTTTAAACCTCTGACGGTAGAAGACCGGTACCTCACGTGAAAGACGGTGATGTTACTGGCCTTGGCTTCTGCTAGACGTGTCTCAGAATTGGGGGCCTTATCATGTGAAAGTCCATACTTTGGTCTTTTACAAGGACAGAGCGGAGCTCAGGACTAGGCAGCAGTTCCTGCCCAAGGTCATTTCTGTGTTCCACTTGAATCAACCTATTGTGATCCTGTCAATTTCTGGCGCTTCTGCCCCTCTGCAGGCATTGGATGCTGTGCGAGCCTTGAAGATCTATGTCAAGAGGACGGCTCGGATCAGAAAGACGGATTCCTTGTTCGTGCTATATGATGCACAGAAAAAGGGTTGCCCTGCTTCAAAGCAGTCCATTGTTGTTGGCTTCGGCTCACTATTCATTAAGCCTATGTGCTGGCAGCCTTACCTGTTCCACAGTCTCTGAAGGCCCACTCTTCAAGATCAGTGGCGTCTTCTTGGGCAGCTGCCCGTGGAGTCTCGGCCCTGCAACTTTGCAGAGCGGCTACCTGGTCGGGGATGAACACCTTTGTGAAGTTCTACAAGTTTGATACCCTGGCCAAAGAGGATACCCAGTTTGGGCAGGCGGTGCTGCAGATGTCTCCGCCCGTTGTGGAAGCTTTGGGACATCCCCATCATACTAATGTATCCCCAATTTCCTATACGTCCAAGAGGATGCTGGGCTCACCATTAGAACCATGGGGTATAGACTGGATCCGCAGGAGACATGGGCACTTTAAGACTTTCAAAGGGTGTGAACTGGCTCCTCCATCTATGCCCCTCCTCCAGACTCCAGTTTTAGAATTGTGCCCAGTGAGACTGGATGCACTACAGGGGAGCTCTACTGAGTTTCTCTGAAAAAGACATGTTAGGTTTTTTATTTTCAGGGAGGCTGCTGGCAACAGTCTCCCTGCTTCGTGGGACTTAGGGGAAAGAAGTATGACCAACTTCTAGTGAGTTCAATGGTTCTGCTTCTGGCTGACAGGACACCATTAGCTCCTGAGGGTGCTGACCGCTGGGTACGCCTAGATGCTCACTCACACAGCCTGCCGTCACCCCCTTACAGAGTGAGAAGACAGGTGAGTAGCAGAAGAAAAGAAGACTTCTTCAGTGACTGCATTCTGAGGTACCATGTGGCGATTGGAACGCTGCGGGCCATGCTCCCACACACACAGCACTGCAGGGTGCAGGCCGCAGGGGGTGGGGGTGGAAGGGCGCGCCCTGGGCAGCAAAAAGCCTCAATTTCCACTGGCAAGAGGGGACATTAGTGCCAAGGCACTGTCCTAACCCCCGCCAGTATAATTATTTATTAAAACAAGCGGGACAGAAGCGTGCCATTAAGGGGGCGAAGCTTCTTCCTCACAGCTCACTCTCAGCTCGGCGCCATTTCCTCTCCACAGGGCTGCAGAGACGCTGGTCCTTCCTCACACTGCTGACAAGTATCAGGGTGCAAAACGGGGGGGGGGGGGGACGACGACAGTATAATTTGGTGCAATATATTTGATATTTAAAGCGCTACAGGTCTGGGGCATTTTTTAGTGTTTTTAGACCCTTTAATTTGGCGCTGGGTTGTGAGCTGGCAAATCCCCTCTGTCTCTCTCTGACAGACTTTACTGTGGGTCTGTCCCCTATATGCCCGGTGTGTCTGGGGGTGTTTGGTACACGTGTGTCGACATGTCTGAGGCTGAGTGCTCTTCCCAGGAGGAGGCTGTATTAGGGACACAAACTGCTGTGGGGGTGACCCTGTCGGCACCGCCGACTCCTGATTGGGTAAATGTTTTGAATGCTTTGAATGCTAATGTGGCTCTTATTAGTAAGAGATTAGATAAGTCTGAGTCTCAGACCCGGGCATGGAAGAAATCTATGGAGGATGTGTTATTACAAGTCCAGGACCCCTCAGGGTCATAAAAACTTACCTTTGCCCAGTTGGCAGACACAGGTACCGACACGGACACTGATTCCAGTGTCTACTATAGTGATTCCAGATTAGATCCAAAATTGGCAAAGAGCATTCAGTACATGATTGTGGCGGTTAAAGATGTATTACATATCACTGAGGACCCTGCTGTTCCTGATAAATGGGTCTGTATGTATAAGGAAAAGAAACCTGAGATAACGTTTCCTCCCTCTCATGAACTGAACACACTATTTGAAAAAGTCTGGGAAAGCCCTGACAGAAAGTTTCAGATTCCTAAAAGGATTCCGGTGGCTTATCCGTTTCCCTCTGAGGATAGGGAAAAGTGGGAGTCACCCCCCAATATAGACAAGGCCCTATCACGTTTATCTAAAAAGGTGGCTCTCCGGTCACCTGGCACGGCAGCCCTTAAGGATCCTGCGGATCGTAAGCAAGAAACTACGTTAAAATCCATTTATGCGACCACAGGTACGCTACTCAGACCTGTCATTGCATCTGCATGGGTGAGTAGTACTATCGAAAAGTGGGCAGATTACTTGTCATCTGATATAGATACCCTAGATAGGGATAGCATCCTCTTGACGCTGGGTTATATCAAGGACGCTGCAGCGTACCTAAAGGAAACTGCGAGAGATATTGGCCTTTTGAGATCAAAAGCCAATGCCATGGCAGTCTCAGCTAGGCGAGCATTGTGGATTCACCAATGGAATGCTGATGCTGACTCCAAGAAAAATATGGAATCTCTACCATATAAAGGTGGTGCCTTGTTTGGTGAAGGCCTCGCTGATTTGGTATCTACGGCTACCGAGGGTATGTCATCCTTTTTGCCTTATGTTCCTCCACAACAAAAGAAAACACCACTATCAAATGCAGCCCTTTCGGCCCAATAAATACAGAAAAGGGCGAGGTTCTTCCTTCCTTGCTACTAGAGGAAGGGGAAGAGGTAAAAGATCACCAGCCTTGTCGGGTTCCCAGGAGCAGAAGTCCTCCCCGGCTTCTGACAATACCACCGCATGACGCTGGGGCTCCTCTGCGGGAGTCCGCACCGGTGGGGGTACGTCTCAAACTTTTCAGTCAGTTCTGGTTTCGTTCGGACCTGGACCCATGGGTTTTACAAATAGTATCACAAGGGTACAAACTGGCGTTTGAAGACGTTCCCCCTCGCCGATTTTTCAAATCGCCCTTACCAGCTTCTCTTCCGGACAGGGAGGTAGGATACGACGCAATACAAAAGTTGTGTCAAAATCAGGTCATTGTCATGGTTCCCCCGTCACAACAGGGAGAAGGTCTTTATTCAAGCCTGTTCGAGGTCCCGAAGCCGGACGGCTCGGTCAGACCAATCCTAAACCTGAAATCCCTCAATTTCTACCTAAAAAAATTCAAATCCAAGATGGAGTCTCTCCGAGCATTGATCTCCAGTCTGGAGGAAGGTGATTTTATGGTGTCGGTGGACATAAAGGATGCCTACTTACATGTTCCCATTTATCCTCCGCATCAGGCTTACAATTCAGGATTGTCATTACCAATTTCAGACGTTGCCGTTTGGTCTGTCCACGGCTCCGAGGATTTTCACCAAAGTGATGGCGGAAATGATGGTTCTCCTTTGCAAACAAGGAGTCACGATTATCCCGTACTTGGACGATCTCCTAATAAAGGCGAGATCCAGGGACCACTTGGTGCAAAACATTGGACTCTCCCTGACAGTTCTTCAGCAACATGATTGGCTCCTAAACTTGCCAAAGTCACAGTTGATTCCGACGATGCGGTTGTCGTTTTTGGGAATGACACTGGACACAGAACTATAGAGTTTTTCTTCCAGTGGAAAAGGCTCTGGAACTTCAGAGTCTGGTCAAACAAATTCTGAAACCAGCAAGAGTGTCAATCCATCAATGCACTCGGTTGCTGGGGAAGATGGTTGCGGCCTACGAGGCCATTCAGTTTGGCAGATTCCATGCCAGAGTGTTTCAGTGGGACCTGTTGGACAAGTGGTCCGGATCCCACCTGCACTTGCACCGAAGGATAATCCTGTCTTCCAAGACCAGAATGCCACTCCTGTGGTGGCTGCACAGCTCTCACCTCCTAGCGGGGCGCAGGTTCGGGATCCAGGACTGGATCCTAGTAACCACGGATGCAAGTCTCCAAGGCTGGGGAGCAGTCACACAAGGGGAAAACTTCCAAGGAAGATGGTCAAGCCAGGAAACTTGTCTCCACATAAGCGTTCTGGAGTTAAGGGACATTTACAACGGCCTTCTACAAGCGGAACATCATCTTCGCAATCTGCCCGTACTGATCCAGTCGGACAATGTAACAGCAGTAGCGTACACAAACTGCCAGGGCGGAACAAAAAGCAGAGCGGCAAGGGCAGAAGCCACGCAGGTTTTCCGCTGGGTGGAAAAGCATACAAGCGCTCTGTCAGCGATCTTCATTTCAGGAGTGGACAATCAGACTTCCTCAGCAGACATGATCTCCATCCAGGAGAGTGGGGCCTCCATCAAGAGGTCTTCACAGAACTGACAAGTCATTGGGGAATTCCTCAAATAGACATGGATGGCATCTCATCTCAACAAGAAGCTTCAGAGATATTGTTCCAGGTTGAGGGACCCTCAAGCAATAGCAGTGGATGCACTGGTGACACCATGGGTGTTTCAGTCGGTGTATGTATTCACTCCACTTCCTCTCATTCCAGAAGTTCTAAAGATCATAAGAAGAACAAAGATTCAAGCGATCCTCATTGTCCCAGACTGGCCAAGGAGGGCTTGGTATCCAGATCTTCAGGAATTACTCATAGGAGATCCCTGGCCTCTTTCTCTGCGCGAGGACCTGTTACAGCAGGGGCCATGCGTGTATCAAGACTTACCGCGGCTACGTTTGACGGCATGGCGGTTGAACGCCAAATCCTAGCCCAAAAGGGTATTCCCAGTGAAGTTATTCCCACACTTATTCAGGCCAGGAAAGGAGTAACGTCTAAACATTACCACCGTATATGGAGAAATATATTTCTTGGTGTGAATCCAAGAAGGCTCCTACGGAAGAATTTCAGCTGGGACGTTTTCTCCATTTTCTACAAGCAGGTGGGATGCGGGTCTAAAGCTGGGCTCAATTAAGGTTCAGATTTCAGCCTTATCGGTTTTCTTTTAGAAACAATCTGCCTCCCTTCCAGAAGTTCAGACTTTTGTGAAAGGTGTGTTGCACATCCAACCTCCATTTGTGCCCCTAGTGGCACCATGGGATCTTAACGTGGTGTTGCAGTTCCTTCAATCACATTGGTTTGAACCTTTACAGAAGGTGGGGTTGAAATTCCTCACTTGGAAAGTGGTCATTCTGTTGGCCTTGGCATCCGCAAGGCGGGTGTCCGAGTTAGCGGCCTTGTCTCGCAAGAGCCCTTATTTGATCTTCCATAAAGATAGAGCAGAGTTGAGGACTCGTCAGCAATTTCTGCTTTAGGTGGTTTCATCTTTCCACATGAACCAACCTATTGTGGTGCCAGTGGCTACTGACGCCTTAATCGAGTCAAAGTCTCTGGATGTGGTTAGAGCTTTGAAGATTTATGTCGCCAGAACGGCTCAGTTTAGGAAAACAGAGGCTCTGTTTGTCCTGTATGCTCCAAACAAGGTTGGGTGTCCTGCTTCCAAGCAGACAATTGCACGCTGGATCTGTAATACGATTCATCATGCTCATTCCATGGCTGGATTGCCGTTACCGAAATCGGTGAAGGCCCATTCTACTAGAAAGGTGGGCTCGTCCTGGGCGGCTGCTCGGGGGGTCTCGGCATTACAACTTTGCCAAGGATACTTCGTCGGGTTCAAACACTTTTGCAAAGTTTTCCAAGTTTGATACCCTGGCCGATGATTACCTCAAGTTTGGTCAATCGGTGCTGCAGAGTCATCCGCACTCTCCCGCCCGTTCTAGAGCTTTGGTATAACCCCATGGTTCTAGTGGTGACCCCAGCATCCTCTAGCACGTATGAGAAAATACGATTTTAATACCTACCGGTAATCCTTTTCTCTTAGTCCGTAGAGGATGCTGGGCACCCGTCCCAGTGCGTACTGTATCTGCAGTTATTAGTTGTGGTTACACCCATGTTGTGTTACGTTTATAATGAGCCTGTTGCTGAAATTGTTCATGCCGTTGGCTTGTGTTCTGTTGAATGCCACGTCGTGCGGCATGCTTGATGTGTGAGCTGGTATGAATCTCACCTTATTTTAACAATAAATCCTTTCCTCGAAATGTCCATCTCACTGGGCACAGTTCCTATAACTGGAGTCTGGAGGAGGGGCATAGAGGGAGGAGCCAGTTCACACCCTTTGAAAATCTTAAAGTGCCCATGTCTCCTGCGGATCCTGTCTATACCCCATGGTTCTAATGGTGACCCCAGCATCCTCTACGGACTAAGAGAAAATGATTTACCGATAGGTATTAAAATCCTGTTATCCCTTATGTATGCTAGAGAAAATAGGATTTTAAATATCTACCGGTAAATCCTTTTCTCGTAGTCCATAAGGGATATTGGGTGCCCGCCTCTGTGCGGTGACTTTCTGCAGGTTCTCTGTTAGGTGTTACCTGTTGCTATTTGTTACCAGCAGGTTCTCTGTTAGGTGTTACCTGTTGCTGTTTATGTTGCCAGCTGTTGCTGGCCCAGTTATTTAATGGTGTGCTGGTGTATAAATCTCACCACACGTCTCAGTGTTATGTTCCTTCTCTCAAGTATGTAATTTCTCCTTTGTGCACTGTTTTACCTATAACTGCCTGTGGGACAGGGCATAGAGGGGAGGAGCCAGCACATCCAGTTGAAGAAATTTAAAGTGCACTGGCTCCTTTGGACCCCTTCTATACCTATCGTACTAATGTGTCCCCAATATCCCTTATGGACTATGAGAAAAGGATTTACCGGTAGGTATTTAAAATCCTATTATCTCCGGCATGGTCCACAGGTTATCCACAAGATAACATTGGGATATGATGAAGTGACTGCGGATTTGCACCAATTGGTCAAAGCTTTTCGGCCTGCCAGCATGCAACAGGCCCTTTCATATATCCCCGCCTCCTGGCTCAGACAAATCGGTTTTTTGTTTGGTGCGACAGGAGCCAGACCATGGTTAATGGGTTGCTGGTTTTTAGCAGCCATAAGCTTTCTTATTTAAATTTTTATAGTCTTACTAATTTTTTTGAGTGATCTTTCTAAAAAGCGTCTTATACGTACCTTAGAAAGAGTCGCTCCAACAACTCTCCGCCGGGCCGTGATAACGCTTACCAACAAGTACAGTGCTGTTTCGGCGTGCGTCTGTGTCGGATATACTAGCAGGTCCAGCAGACGTTACTAGGCTGTGGCCGGAGCACGGGGAGAAGGTAAGGCATCGGTTCTGCTTAGAGTGCGACTACGGACTCAGCCGCACTGCTTTAGGAGGAGACTACCAAACAGTCGCCGACGCAGCTGCCACTTCGGGTGCACCAGCGCTAGCCCTTAGGGATCATAGGCTACAGGAGTAGTATGAGGCCGCGATCCCTAGGGTTGATGTCAGCAGTGGGGAGTCAGACGCTCTCCTGGTCACTCCTCCCCCCGGTTCATGACCAGTTTCCTTCTAGTCTCCTGCCATGAACTGTTTTCCTGCTTCCGTCTGAGATGCTGTGTACTAATGGACCCAGTCGCAGCATAGGCAGCTGTGTGACTGGTGCGTCAGTGTTCACTTGGGCATCTGTGTTCACTATAGGTTCACGGAGCAGCGGTGTACACTAATGGCGTCTGGATCCACTCAGCGTTCGCAGACGTATTGATCGATCCTGGAAGCGGGGTAAGTCTCCCTGTATTCCACTCTGAGTATGGGTTATACAGCACTAAGTCTCTATGTACCTTTTGAGTATGAATAGTTAGATAAGTGCATAATGCATATGAGTCTGATAATATTACTTTGGTGTCTTTCGCTATGCGTCTGAATACGGTTAAAACGTTTATAAAGTTATAAAGTAATGCAGTAATATGTTTCTCCTACATACTTGAAATGTATCTGTAGTTGATTATGTGCTCATATTGCTTATTATACTAATGTATAACATGTGACTGACTGCTAGTGTGATTGCTGACTTTACTATAATACTGTCAGTTTCTTTCTATTCTGATCCTCAATGCTGGTGTATAGCAGGGTAGGGTTGGATTGTATGTCACTTTAACGAGTCTTAAAGTGATTACAGTCACAAATTGTGTAGTACACTGTGTAAGTGTTGATTATTTATTATGTCCAAGAGCGGCAAAGGTGAGTAAGATACTCACAGCAACACCAACAATCATATCATGTTTGTCTAGCAAAGCTGGGTTAACCGCTTAGGATCTGGTTCAGGATGGTTTGTGTGCAAATTGTTTTAGCTTTCACCAAGGTTTCATGAATAGTACAAGGCAGATACATGTGCAAGTTGATACTGATACCCCTTGGGGCTATGTTTACACAAACATTATCCAGCATAGCTGAGCGGATAATTCCGACTTCTGTACCAAGAGTAGGTTACACAATTAACCCTTATATGCAGCTTCCCACCTGCGGTTTTTCACTTCCAGCAGCAGCCCCTTCAAAAGAAACAGGCTGAAAACCAGTGGTAAGTAAATCTACATCTTCATAGTCTACACATGTTTCAGATGAGGAATCATCAGAGGATGGAGGCTCATTAAGCTCTGGTTCTGCCTACGAAGTGGAGGAGGTAGGCCTCAGCTCAATGGACATAGCTGAGTTAATTAAGGCAGTGAAAGCCATTCTATCCTTCGAAGAATCAGCAGTGCTTGTGTTAAAATCCAAGGCACCTGTGTTTAAACTTCCCAAAACAGTTTGGACTGAGTTTCCTGGGTTAGATCAGCTGACTGAAATCATGGAAGAGGCTTGGGCTATGTCCAGTAAGAAGTTTAGAATTCCTAGGAAATGGAATTCCAATTATCCTCTTCCAGCTGGGGATTCTTTAAAGGGGAGGTGGCCCCCAAAGTAGATACGCATGTTATTCGATTAGTGCGAAATTCTACATTACCTCTGCTTTTAACATCACGGATAGGAGAGTGTATGGTTTTTTAAAAACCATTTTTTCCCTGTCTGGGGCAGTCAATAAGTCCAGCCATTGCTTCAGCTTGGATGGCAAAAGCAGTGGCTGCCTGGGCTGATGCATTGGAAGGAGATATTTCAATGGCATCTAGAGAGCAAAAATACCATATGGCACATATAAAACAGGCTGCGATGATCTTGGAAGAAGCAGCTTTGGATAAGGGTACAGAGCAGTTTGGCTGCGTACATGGAAAGCTGATTCAGAATCTAAACAGGTTTTGGAGTCTTTACCTTTCTCTGGAGATATTCTTTTTAGTAAAGAATTGACAGATATTTTGGAGTCATAAGCAGACTCCAAGAAAGTAACGTTTCCTTCCACATACAAATTCAAATCTAAAGTTCCAGCTTTTCGGCCCTTGCGGTCTCAAGGAAAAGCTAAAGGGAAAAGTGATGGCAAACAGCCCCAATACAACAAGTCTGGTAAGACTAAAAAGCATTGGGCTGCCAGAGGACCGGTTGGTAAAACAGAAAATAAGCCATCAGCTTGATGGCGCGGGCCGCCACCTGGGGGATTCTAGGGTGGGGTGCCGACTTCTTCAGTTTGCTCAGATCTGGCAGCAGTCTACAACAGATGCTTGGGTGCAGAAAGAGGTATCTCTCGGTTATGCATTTGCCTTCATGAAACACCCTCCTCCGAGGTTTTTTTGTACCAGCCCGTCTCGGGTAGAGACAAAGGCCAGGGCTTTGCAAGAGGCAGTTCAGAAATTGCTTCAGTCAGGGGTAATCATTCCAGTTCCTCCTGCACAATGAGGACAGGGTTTTTACTCCAACCTGTTTCTAGTTAAGAAGCCGAATGGGTCATTACAGCCCATACTCAATCTCAAAGTGCTGAACTGGTACATTTGGGTACCTCGGTTTCACATGGAGACGTTGCGTTCCATCATTTTGGATATGAAGCCAAGGGATTATATGGTATACCTGAATATGCAGCATGCTTACCTATGTGTTCCTATAGCACTGTCCCATCAGTGCTATCTCAGGTTCACTATCCTCCAACAGCATTTTCAGTTCCAGGCCCTACCTTTTGGGTTAGCCACAGCCCCCAGAGTATTTACCAAAATTATGGTGGTAATGGCAGTTTATCTCCGCCAGCAGGGGATAAGAATTTTTCCATACCTCGACAATCTTTTAATCCTGGCACAGTCTCAGAAATTGGTCTTGTGTCATCTGCAACAGACAATAACGTGTCTGTAGAAGCACGGGTGGCTCATAAATTGGGTGAAATCGTCTCTGGTTCTGTCACAGCGGATGAATCACTTGGGGGGCTGTACTGGATTCAAGCCTTCAAAGAGTATTTTTACCTCTGAACAAGCTATCCAAAGTTCAGTCAAGGATTCAGGAGCTGTTACACAGTCAAAGGGTATCCATTCACGCAGCAATGCGTGTGATGGGATTGATGGTGTCAACATTTGACATGGTGGAGTATGCTCTGTTCCACTCGATGCCTCTGCAGTATCTGATCCTTGCCAAATGGAATGGGTTTCATCAGATGATAAAAACGCAGACTATGGTCCTTACGGTGGAAGTAAGGAGGTCGCTAGCCTGGTGGCTACAGACATCCCACCTGGACAAATGGAGACCCTTTTGGATATCAGATTGGGAAATTCTGACAACAGATGCCATGTATCCGCGGCTGGGAGGCAGTGTCAGGAAGGTTTTGTTTCCAGTGGCAATGGACCAATGAAGAAGGTTGCCTGCCAATAAATATATTGGAACTTCAGGCCATATACATGGCACTGATTTAGGCAAAGGACTTCCTTCGGGGGAAAATCAGTTCAAATCCGATCGGACAATGCCGCGGCTGTAGCGTACCTCCTCCATCGGAGGAACTCGCAGCCAAAAAGCTATGAAGGAGGTAAGTCACACACTAGAGTGGGCAAAACTTCATCATCCAGCCTTGTCCGCAGTGTTCGTTCCAGGAGTCCTAAACTGGGAAGTGGATTTTCTCAGTCGACACGCCATTCAGGCAAGCGAATGGGCTCTACACCCAGAGGTCTTCCAGACTCTCTAGTCGACAAGTGGGGATTGCCAGAGAGAGATCTCATGGCGTCCCGTCAGAACAGCAAAGTTTTCTCTATCGTCCTAGTGGATGCTGGGGTTCCTGAAAGGACCATGGGGAATAGCGGCTCCGCAGGAGACAGGGCACAAAAGTAAAGCTTTCCGATCAGGTGGTGTGCACTGGCTCCTCCCCCTATGACCCTCCTCCAAGCCAGTTAGATTTTTGTGCCCGGCCGAGAAGGGTGCAATCTAGGTGGCTCTCCTAAAGAGCTGCTTAGAAAAGTTTAGCTTAGGTTTTTTATTTTACAGTGAGTCCTGCTGGCAACAGGATCACTGCAACGAGGGACTTAGGGGAGAAGAAGTGAACTCACCTGCGTGCAGGATGGATTGGCTTCTTGGCTACTGGACATCAGCTCCAGAGGGACGATCACAGGTACAGCCTGGATGGTCACCGGAGCCTTGCCGCCGGCCCCCTTGCAGATGCTGAAATAAGAAGAGGTCCAGAATCGGCGGCAGAAGACTCCTCAGTCTTCTAAAGGTAGCGCACAGCACTGCAGCTGTGCGCCATTTTCCTCTCAGCACACTTCACACGGCAGTCACTGAGGGTGCAGGGCGCTGGGAGGGGGGCGCCCTGGGAGGCAAATGAAAACCTATTTTGGCTAAAAATACCTCACATATAGCCTCCGGAGGCTATATGGAGATATTTAACCCCTGCCAGAATCCGTTAAGAGCGGGAGACGAGGCCGCCGAAAAAGGGGCGGGGCCTATCTCCTCAGCACACAGCGCCATTTTCCCTCACAGAAAGGCTGGAGGGAAGGCTCCCAGGCTCTCCCCTGCACTGCACTACAGAAACAGGGTTAAAACAGAGAGGGGGGGCACTAATTTGGCGTTAGAAATATATAAAAAAAGATGCTATAAGGGAAAACACTTATATAAGGTTGTCCCTATATAATTATAGCGTTTTTGGTGTGTGCTGGCAAACTCTCCCTCTGTCTCTCCAAAGGGCTAGTGGGTCCTGTCCTCTATCAGAGCATTCCCTGTGTGTGTGCTGTGTCGGTACGTGTGTGTCGACATGTAGGAGGACGATGTTGGTGAGGAGGCGGAGCAATTGCCTGTAATGGTGATGTCACTCTCTAGGGAGTCGACACCGGAATGGATGGCTTATTTAGGGAATTACGTGATAATGTCAACACGCTGCAAGGTCGGTTGACGACATGAGACGGCCGACAAACAATTAGTACCGGTCCAGACGTCTCAAAAACACCGTCAGGGGTTTTTAAAACGCCCGTTTACTTTAGTCGGTCGACACAGACACAGACAGGGACACTGAATCCAGTGTCGACGGTGAATAAACAAACGTATTCCTTATTAGGGCCACACGTTAAAGGCAATGAAGGAGGTGTTACATATTTCTGATACTACAAGTACCACAAAAGAGGGTATTATGTGGGATGTGAAAAAACTACCATAGTTTTTCCTGAATCAGATAAATTAAATAAAGTGTGTGATGATGCGTGGGTTCCCCCCGATAGAAAATTATGGGCGGTATACCCTTTCCCGCCAGAAGTTAGGGCGCGTTGGGAAACACCCCTTAGGGTGGATAAGGCGCTCACACGCTTATCAAAACAAGTGGCGGTACCGTCTATAGATAGGGCCGTCCTCAAGGACCAGCTGACAGGAGGCTGGAAAATATCATAAAAAGTATATACACACATACTGGTGTTATACTGCGACCAGCGATCGCCTCAGCCTGGATGTGCAGAGCTGGGGTGGCTTGGTCGGATTCCCTGACTAAAAATATTGATACCCTTGACAGGGACAGTATTTTATTGACTATAGAGCATTTAAAGGATGCATTTCTATATATGCGAGATGCACAGAGGGATATTTGCACTCTGGCATCAAGAGTAAATGCGATGTCCATAACTGCCAGAAGATGTTATGGACACGACAGGGGTCAGGTGATGCAGATTCCAAACGGCACAAAGGTGTATTGCCGTATAAAGGAAGAGGAGTTATTTGGGGTCGGTCCATCGGACCTGGTGGCCACGGCAACTGCTGGAAAATCCACCGTTTTTACCCTAAGTCACATCTCTGCAGAAAAAGACACCGTTTTTTCAGCCTCAGTCCTTTCGTCCCTATAAGATCATATCTGCCCAGGGATAGAGGAAAGGGAAGAAGACTGCAGCAGGCAGCCCATTCCCAGGAACAGAAGCGTTCCACCGCTTCTGACAAGTTCTCAGCATGGCGCTGAGACCGTACAGGACCCCTGGATCCTACAAGTAGTATCCCAGGGGGTACAGATTGGAATGTCGAGACGTTTCCCCTTCGCAGGCTCCTGAAGTCTGCTTTACCAAGGTCTCCCTCCGACAAGGAGGCAGTATGGGAAAAAAATTCACAAGCTGTATTCCCAGCAGGTGATAATTAAATTACCCCTCCTACTACAAGAAAAGGGGTATTATTCCACACTATATTGTGGTACTGAAGCCAGAAGGCTAGGTGAGACTTATTCTAAATCTAAAAAATTTTTGAACACTTACAAAGGTTCAAATCAAGATGGAGTCACTCAGAGCAGTGATAACGAACAGGAAGAAGGGGACTATATAGTGTCCCGGGACATCAGGGATGCTTACCTCTATGTCCCAAATTTGCCCTTCTCACTAAGGGTACCTCAGGTTCGTGGTGCAGAACTGTCACTATCCGTTTCAGACGCTGCCGTTTGGATTGTCCACGGCACCCCGGGTCTTTACTAAGGTAATGGCCGAAATGATGATTCTTCTTCGAAGAAAAGGCGTCTTAATTATCCCTTACTTGGACGATCTCCTGATAAGGGCATAGTCCAGGGAACAGTTGGAGGTAGGAGTAGCACTATCTCGGATACTGCTACAACAGCACGGGTGGATTCTAAATATTCCAAAATCGCAGCTGATCCCGACGACACGTCTGCTGTGCCTAGGGATGATTCTGGACACAGTCCAGAAAAAGGTGTTTCTCCCGAAAGAGAAAGCCAGGGAGTTATCCGAGCTAGTCAGGAACCTCCTAAAAACAGTGCATCATTGCACAAGGGTCCTGGTAGAAAATGGTGGCTTCCTACGAAGCAATTCCATTCGGCAGATTTCACGCAAGAACTTTTCAGTGGGATCTGCTGGACAAATGGTCCGGATCGCATCTTCAGATGCATCAGCGGATAACCCTATATCCAAGGACAAGGGTGTCTCTCCTGTGGTGGTTATAGAGTGCTCATCTTCTAGAGGGCCGCAGATTCGGCATTCAGGATTGGATGCTGGTGACCACGGAGCCCAGCCCGAGAGGCTGGGGAGCAGTCACACAAGGAAAAAATTTCCAGGGAGTGTGATCAAGTCTGGAGACTTTTCTCCACATAAATATACTGGAGCTAAGGGTAAATTTATAATGCTCTAAGCTTAGCAAGACCTCTGCTTCAAGGTCAGCCGGTATTGATCCAGTGGGAAAAACATCACGGCAGTCGCCCACGTAAACAGACAGGGCGACACAAGAAGCAGGAGGGCAATGGCAAAAACTGCAAGGACTTTTCGCTGGGCGGAAAATCATGTGATAGCACTGTCAGCAGTGTTTCATCCCGGGAATGGAAACTGGGAAGCAGACTTCCTCAGCAGGCACGACCTCCACCCGGGAGAGTGGAAACTTCATCGGGAAGTTTTTTCCACATGATTGTAAACCGTTGGGAAATACCAAAGGTGGACATGATGGCGTCCCGTCTGAACAAAAAACGGGACAGGTATTGCGCCAGGTCAAGAGACCCTCAGGCAATAGCTGTGGACGTTCTGGTAACACCGTGGGTGTACCAGTCGGTGTATGTGTTCCCTCCTCTGCTTCTCATACCTAAGGTGCTGAGAATTATAAGACGTAGAGGAGTAAGAACTATACTCATGGCTCCGGATTGGCCAAGAAGGACTTGGTACCCGGAACTTCAAGAGATGTTTACAGAGGTCTTATGGCCTCTGCCGCTAAGAAGCGACTTGCTTCAGCAAGTACCATGTCTGTTCCAAGACTTACCGCAGCTGCGTTTGTTGGCATGGCGGTGGAACGCCGGATCCTAAGGGAAAAAGGCATTCCGGAAGAGGTCATTCCTACCCTGGTCAAAGCCAGAAAGGAGGTGACCGCACAACATTATCACCACATGTGGCGAAAATATGTTGCGTGGTGTGAGGCCAGGAAGGCCCCACAAAGAAATTTCAACTCGGTCGATTCCTGCATTTCCTGCAAACAGGAGTGTCTATGGGCCTCAAATTGGGGTCCATTAAGGTTCAAATTTCGGCCCTGTCAATTTTCTTCCAGAAAGAATTGGCTTCAGTTCCTGAAGTCCAGAACTTTGTCAAGGGAGTATTGCATATACAACCCTCTTTTGTGCCTCCAGTGGCACTGTGGGATCTCAACGTAGTTCTGGGATTCTTCAAATCACATTGGTTTAAAACCAGTCAAATATGTGGATTTGAAGCATCTCACATGAAAAGTGACCATGTTCTTGGCCCTGGCCTGGACCAGGCGAGTGTCAAATTGGTGGTTTTTTTCTCAAAAAAGCCCATATTTGTTTGTCCATTCGGACAGGGCAGAGCTGCGGACTCGTCCCCAGTTCTCTCCCTAAGGTGGTGTCAGTGTTTCACCTGAACCAGCTTATTGTGGTGCCTTGCACCTACTAGGGACTTGGAGGACTCCAAGTTGCTAGATGTTGTCAGGGCCCTGAAAATATAGGTTCCAGGACGGCTGGAGTCAGGAAAACTGACTTGCTGTTATCCTGTATGCACCCAACAAACTGGGTGCTCTTGCTTTTAAGCAGACTATTGCTAGTTGGATGTGTAATACAATTCAGCTTGCACATTCTGTGGCAGGCCTGCCACAGCCAAAATATGTAAATGCCCATTCCACAAGGAAGGTGGGCTCATCTTGGGCGGCTGCCCGAGGGGTCTCGGCTTTACAACTTTGCCGAGCGGTTATTTAGTCAGGGGCAAACACGTTTGTAAAATCCTACAAATTTGATACCCTGGCTAAGGAGGACCTGGAGTTCTCTCATTCGGTGCTGCAGAGTCATCCGCACTCTCCCGCCCGTTTGGGAGCTTTGGTATAATCCCCATGGTCCTTTCAGGAACCCCAGCATCCACTAGGACGATAGAGAAAATAAGAATTTACTTACCGATAATTCTATTTCTCGGAGTCCGTAGTGGATGCTGGGCGCCCATCCCAAGTGCGGATTATCTGCAATACTTGTACATAGTTACAAAAATCGGGTTATTATTGTTGTGAGCCATCTTTTCAGAGGCTCCGCTGTTATCATACTGTTAACTGGGTTTAGATCACAAGTTGTACGGTGTGATTGGTGTGGCTGGTATGAGTCTTACCCGGGATTCAAAATTCCTCCCTTATTGTGTACGCTCGTCCGGGCACAGTACCTAACTGGCTTGGAGGAGGGTCATAGGGGGAGGAGCCAGTGCACACCACCTGATCGGAAAGCTTTACTTTTGTGCCCTGTCTCCTGCGGAGCCGCTATTCCCCATGGTCCTTTCAGGAACCCCAGCATCCACTACGGACTCCGAGAAATAGAATTATCGGTAAGTAAATTCTTATTTTCGCATATGGGTCAAGAACAAAGGATCCCAGAACGATCTTTGTGGATGCCCTGTCGGTGAGATGGGACTTTCATCTGGCCTGCTGTATGTGTTTCCTCCAATCACCTTATTACCCAGGGTGGTGAGAAAGATAAAGCAAGGAAAGGGCGCCATGATACTAATAGCTCCGGCTTGGCCCAGAAGACATTGGTACACAGATCTGTAGAGAATGTCGATGGATGCTCCATTCCTGCTCCCTCAGTGTCCAAATCTGCTGACACAGGGTTCTTGTTATCACAGACATCTGGATCGACTGTCTTTGTGTGGATGTTGAGACCTCTATCCTGAAGTCAAGAGGATGCTCACAACAGGTAATTCAAACAATGCTCAGAGTAAGGAAACCTTCCTCAGCTCGAATTTATCACTGAATATGGCAAACCTATATTCATTGGTGCAGTGAACGGAAAATGGACCTTAGGTCTTTCAGAGTTTCCAGGGTCTTAGCATTCCTTCAGGCAGGAATATATAAAGGTTTGAAGGTGGCTTCCTTGAGAGTGCAAGTGTCAGCATTGACTGTATGGTTCCAAAAGAAAATTGCCAACTTACAGGATGTATGTACTTTTTTCCAGGGAGTGCTGCGTATTCATCTCCTTTTGTTCCTCCTACATTGCCTTGGGACTTAAGTTTAGTACTAAAGGCCCTGCTAGTTGCCCCATTTGAACCACTTAATAAAGTGGATCTTAAATGGTTGACAGCTAAAGTTCTCTTTCTACTGGCCATGGTGTCAGCTAGATGAGTGTCAGATTTAGGGGCATTGTTATGTCGTCCTCCATTTCTGATCTTTTACCCAGATAGAGCAGTTCTCAGAACTAAATCGGGGTATCTTCCCAAGGTGGTGTTTAAATTTCACCTTAATGAAGTAATTGTAGTCCCGGCTTTCCAGGAATCTGGCTTTTCTGCGGGAGATGCATTGGTGGACGTGGTCTGTGCCTTAAGGATCTACGTGGATCGTACCAGTGGCATCAGAAAGACAGATTCTCTCTTCATTCTTTACGGATTTCACAAGAGAGGATGGCCTGCTGATAGGCAGGCACTGGCGAGGTGGCTTTCGTAGACTATTTCAGAGGCTGATCTTCCTGTTCTGGCTAATGTCCCTGCTCACTCTACTCATAAGCTAGGTCCATCATGGGCAGCACAACGTGGTGCTTCAGCAGAACAGATATGTAAGGCAGCCACATGGTCTTCCATTAACACATTCATTAGACAATATGCCGTGGATACCTTTGCCTCTCATGACGCTTAATTCGGGCGAAGGATTCTCCTGTCCAATCAGGAGCGTCCCCACCACTAAATTGCTTTGGGAAATCCCAATGTTATCCTGTGGATAACCTGTGGACCCTGCCGGAGAAATGTACGTTATGGTAAGAAATTACCGTTGATAACGGTATTTCTCCTAAGTCCACAGGGATCCCACCTTGACACACCTGATTTGATGATCCTTTTATTCCCTAACCTCTTCCTCCTTGTATATGTATAAGAGTGTATATGTGTGTTCTTCTCGCCTGGTTAGGGCTATCTATGATGCTCCTGCCTTAAGCTTTGGGAAGCCAAATGATTTGTCAGAGCCAGGAGGCGGGGATATATGGACGGGCCTGTTGCATGCTGGGAGGCTGAAAAGCTTTGACCGATTGGTGCAAATCCGCTGTCGCTTCATCATATCCCATTGTTGTCCTGTGGACTTAGGAGAAATACTGTTATCAATGGTGAGTTCTTACCATAACGTATATTTTTTTGCATATTATGCAACAATAGGTAAAATAACATACATAAATGAAATCTAATAACACTTAATAACAAATGGAATTTAAATATAAAGCATAACTGTGGACTAGGTAGAAGTCCTATAACGGGCAGATGTCTCCGCTGGGCACACCACTGCCTCGGTGACCTTGTGAGTGACCACGTTTATATAAATATATGTTCAGGTTTAAGATGAGGGGAAAGGGGATTTTAATATATTGGAAATATGGAGTGCATAGGTGGCATTATGGAAGTGTAAAAGAACCATGCCAGTAAGTCTCTGCATGAAAAATACGGTTTAAACTAAGAATTGCAAATGTTATAATTAATAATATACATCCTTGGCTTACCATTAAAAATGACCCTAAGTATACATTTCACAATAAATTATTTAAATTCTATCTTAGGTTGTAATATCAGGAAAATTGGCACCTCTTAAGAGGGGGCAGATAAATTAGGATGTAGTCTGAGTCGACAGTACCAATGTCGACATTTATGTCAACACCACAATTGCAAGAGTTATTATATTGACATTGATAAAATACAGATAGGGAACAAGTCACCATTCTCATGTCCTGATTAGGGATAGGGAACTCTACATACTGGAACAAGGACACATATGACTCCTCAGGAACTATCATCATATAACCACCGGAAGCCACTTCTGGGCATGACTGTGCCTCAGTGAACAGTCGCCATTGTGTCACCAGGGACGATCTGTCGACATTCTATTATCTCAACATTTCATCAGTGTCTACATTATTAATTTCAACATAATTGTCGAAATTATGCCCATGTCAACATGTGAATGTCGATGTATCATACATAACCTGATAAATAAAATCACAAATAATGAAAAGCATAGTTCAGAAGGTAAAAAAAGCTACTATATATAAGTCCCTTTTGATGGATCATCTGGAGTATAGAAATGGATCGACACATGAGAAGGTTAACATGAGTTTTTGCTGGGGGGGGGGGGGGGTTGTGGTGTAAAAAAAAAAAACCTTCCCTCATGTGGACCCCAAGTAGTGCACCGTGTCCCCTTTGGGCTAGCGGTCATTAGGTTGACCACTATTGGTCGACAGGGTTATTAGGTCGATGTGAACAAGGTCGACATGGAATATGGTTGACATGAGTTTTTAAATTTTTTGGACATTTTCATACTTTACGATCCACGTGGACTACAATTGGAAACGGTAACCTGTACAGAGTGCAGCAGAGCGAGGCACCTTATCCGAAGTATGGCGAGCGAAGCACGCCATGCGAGGGGACACTGTGCACTAATTGGGGTTCCCCACCGCTTTACGAAGAAAACTACAAAAAAAATCTAAAAAAAACCCCCTCATGTTGACCATTTTTCCATGTTGACCATTTTTCCATGTTGACCATTTTTCCATGTTGACCATTTTTCCATGTTGACCATTTTTCCAT